>NW_009598884.1:39113-47754 GCF_000690535.1 Cariama cristata
CCCCCCCGCAAGTCTATACCAGTCATCCCCTTTCAGAAAAAATTTTTAGTCTTTCTGTCTCAAAGGAGAGGTTCTTGCTACTCACTGTTTCTCCTCATATCATGCAGCCTGCACCCACAGAGATCCTTGTTCCCCCACGCTCACATACGTGCCTCTGTCCATCACTGCCTTTCTGCTGTGCGGCAGAGCCGGTGAGATCCTTCAGTGCAGAACAGCAGCCAGCATGATGCCGACTTTTTCATTCCCTCCCGGCTGAATGATTTAATAAGCTCACCCTGGATGGCACTCCGTATTTTTTTTTTTTAAAAAATCAGTCTCTACTGGACACAGTGCACATGTGGTGAGAAAAAAGTGTCCTTCAGCAGAAATCAGGGGGTTCACCACTGAACAAAATGCATTTTCTGCAAGCAAGTATTCTTGACAACACTCTATGGTAAAAAGAGGGGCTGGGGGGAGGGGGACAACAGTCTTTGGCTCATTACATGCTTCTCTCTCATCCAAAAATCCTGTAGCTGGTGCAGAAGGTCAGGGAATAGATGCCTGTCTGCTCCCAGCAGACTTGGGGACAGATCCTCACCTGGAGTAAAAGGACACAGTTCCCTGGGAGTGCAAGGCATTGCACTATGCCACACCTGGTGAGGACCTGGCCTAAGATCTTGCTTCTTTTTCTTCTGAGCCACATAAATTTGATGTATGCCTAAAATTGCTTGTGAGAGCAGAGTGCAGCTTCATTTACTTCCACAGAGTTGTCCCAGATTTTCAAGGAGAGAAGAGGAATCAGTGCCCGACTCCTCACTGGCTTGAGTCGTTTTTGCCTGTGTGGGATGGCTATGAACTCCCCCACACAAGTAAATGAAACAAGCTACCCTTGCGCCCACACAGCATCGATGGAAGTGACTTGCCAGGGGCCAGAACAGCGTGGAGCCGGGCTCAGAGCCGTGCATGCCAAAAGGCAGCCTCTGCCAGGCTTCCTACCTGCCTCCTTCAACAAGGACAGCTTGACCCAGGAGCCGATTTTGTTGTTGTTGTTATATTAGCAAGGAGCTAAAGGCTCCTGAGAGACTGTTTATAGAAAGTGCTTTTGAATGTATGCTTCAGCGTAGATAGCTTCCATTTAAAACTGAAGATGGACCTTTTATCAAGAGATGTGACAGGCTGTCTTAAGGGTAACTGTCACAGGTGGAGGTATAAAAAAAACCCACCAAAAAACCTTTTCTCTATTGTTTCTGTTTTCTTGTAATTTTACCAAGCATTTAGAGGGTGAGATAATGTCAGATACATCTGTCTTTGGCATTTTTAGGTATGTATCACCTTGGAATCTAAGTGCTCAGGCAATATGTGATAACACCCTTAAATACTTCAATGTCCTCAAGTTTCTCTCTCATCTTTCTTTTATTTAATCTCAAATGAGTTCAAGTAACTTCTGATTTTGTGTTTATCCAGATCTGAGGTACAGAAGAAAAAGTAGGCTTCTATAATTTAGCCACTGGTAATAAACTTTATAAGTATAGCTCAGATCTCTAAGTCAGGATGAGCATTGAATTAGGAAACAAGGAATAAATGCTTATAATTTTCTGAGTATAAGAAAGTATTTCAAATGATCACATCACTGTTATTTTTCTTGTGTATCCTCTGTTCATCAAAGGGAGTATCTGGAAGCCTAGCTGTCCTTAAAATCATACAGAACAATAAGTCCACCTGTACATAATGATCAAATGTCAGTATAAGATCACTACCAGAAGGCTTATTGTGCCCTCACACAAAAAGTCATCGAACTCCTATACAAAACCAAAAATTTACAGGCCTCCCAGAACAAATTCACCCCCACCATGCTGTAACACACCAAAATCCCAGCAATGCTGCTGAGAGGGAGAACATCTAGTAGAGGATTAAGTTCCCTAGACCTGAAAGCTCGGCCCCAAGGTTGCAGCACAGCAGAACAGGCAGCAGTTTGTGCTTTAACAGAGACTGAGATCTCTCTGATACTGGAAAGATGACTGTCACTCAAAAGGAGATCAGAATACGTTCAGCTAGTCTTTTCAGGTCAACGCATGCAAGCTCTTCCAACTCACTAGAAGCTGTGTGGAGACTCAGTTGGATATATAATTTTAAATTTGGTGTTCTGCTAATACAATAGGACGTCTGCTAACTGACTCAGAGCATGGGTCAAGCCTGTTCACATCAAACAGAAATCAAATGGCCCAGATACAAAGATGCCTTTGAAGTCTGCAGTATTTGAGTTTTAGACCTTAACTTGGTCTATCAAAACGTAAATATTACTTGGTACCTTTGCTTTGGATCAAAACCATCCTAAAGTACACAGATTTTGAGCAGGATTTTGAAATGAAAGTCTCCTTTAGCAACTGAGTACACCAGATAACATACGCATGTAATCATCAGGGCATGGACACCAACAGGTGACTACTGTAGGTCCTTTCCAGACATCTCTACTGTGACTTTTTCTTCATTTAATTCTACATTCCCCCATTTCTTGATTAGTTACAGCTGTTACTGCACAATTTGTCTGGCTTTATCCTCTCTCCTGTGTTTGACAAAATGGCTGCCCTGCAGAACGCATATAAAAAGGTCCCATATTTGTGATGCCGACAGCATCTTTATTTGAAAATAAGCCTCTATACAAAGAAGTCCTGGTCTCCTAGTAAGTTTTAACCTCAGTTATTTATTTCCATCTCTTGCCTAAAGCATTCAGCCTTGGTTTATTTACAGGACAAAAGCTTCAGTAAACTCTGAGGAGTACCCTGGGCGAGGAAATGAGAAGAAATTAACTTCTTCAGAGTCTCCAGTTCAGGTGCACTGCTGTTTACCTCTTCCCTTTTCCCAGGGACTACATCTGCTTATGGACTGACTTGATCCCTACCTTCTGGGCAGAGCACTTAGCAGCGTTGCATCTGCCTAACAACAGGGTATGAGCGAAATCTAAGACTGTAATTACAGAACTAATCTTCTTATTAAAAAATTATATTACTTAACAACACCTTCTGCACAGAGGAGGCAATACTGTTTTAGTTTTCAAAGAAAGTGAAAACCCCACACAGGGTGATTTGAATTCAGCCCTCAAGACCTCCGAGGGTGGCCAGCTCTCGTGACACCCAGTGTCAGAGGAGAGCCGCAAAGCGCTGGCTGAACTGGGGAGCAGGGAAGGGGAGCTGGAGAACTTTAACCCCAAACAATCAATGCAGATGACTTTCTGCCATTAAACTCAGTAACAACATGCAACAGCTCGAGTTCATTTTAGGTCAGTTATGAATATAGCATGAAACAGAAGTACATTTGGATGTACTGTACAAATGGGAAAATAGAGATACTTAAGTGGGTATGGCTGGTCTCTCCCTATATAAATGATACATCATAAGATCCAAGTTTCAGTGTTCAAAGAGAAAGAGGTAATTCTTTTAAATGATGTTAGACGACGATAAACCAGATACCTAGTCCATCTCAAAACTTCAAGTGTTTCTCCCCAAAGAGACAATCAAACATACAAACCTCAAGGAGAGTGCAATAAACACCCTTCATAATGAGCAGAAAGCCATGCTATTACTAAGAGAGTGAAATGCCATACTTAATATAGTGTGCAAATTTAAAAATTGTAAGGCACTGGGCTGATATGTGAGCCTTTCCCCTCCAGAGGAGATCTCCCCATTTTTGTTCTCTCAAACACAGTGAAGAACTGGGATTTCCCATCCACGTTCACCTGTGGCACACTCTGTGCTTGGCTGGCCTGACAGTTCATGTGGCAAAAAAAACTAAGGTGGACAAAGGGTTACTTCAGTAATATGCATGTTTGTATTATACTTGGCTTAATATGGGCCATTTTCTTTGGCTTGAGAAAAAGACGTAATGCATTAAAAAAAATGCAAGTGTAGTGATGAAGCACTTCATTAACCCTAAGCCTCACTGAAGGTTCAGACTAGCATGTTGCCACCTTTCAGTCAGTTCTCATCACAGGGTGTATTAAGTATACACTGCCTTACATATTTCATCAGTACTTAACTGGGAAAACACTTCCATCATGATATGGAAGAATCACAAGGTGAGTGCTATTAAAAACTCTGGTCAGCATGGAACACATGATGGTATGTCCAGTAACACAGGAAGTATATGCGTTACATGCCTGAAGCCTGATACTGGCCTTCATTTTACTATTCCATATGTTTATGATTTAATTGAGGTACTTCTCCTTTAGAGGCTAGGGCAAGTGAGATCATGATAAACCTAGACAATACGAGGAGATTAGTAACCTTTCTACCTGCCCAGACAGCAGTACAGGTCATATGTACAGTGAAAAAAACCAAACAAGCAGCAAGACCTGTTGTGTTCAACTAAACAAAGGATTGGATCCATTGTTCTTCTGGTGTTCACCTAGCTTGATCGCACATATCTGGTATTTTACACACTATCTGGCACACCAGTTGGAAAGCTGCTCTCTTCTAGGAAAAGAAGTCAAGTGTCTTCTCTGTCTTACACTGTTTGTACTGATGGGGTCAGATGTTAAAACACTCATGCTGGAGCACTGGCTGCTTGAAGTACATTCACTATGGATATCATCTTGCCAATGGCCAGGGCTCGATAAAGGTCAATTGACCTTCCTGAGAATACTTCAAGCAGCAGAGGTAGCAAACAGAAACAAACCCACACAAATTCACAATTCTTTTACTAGAGTCATTTGTCAGGAGAGACAATACTGTTTGTTGGGAGGAAGCAGTTCCTCTGCAAAAACTCTCAGAGTCAAAGCTCTAGGAAACCACTGTTCTGGCAAAGGAAGGTTGTTTATAAAGCATTACTAGCAGGCTAGGATTGCATATGGATGTAAGGATGTACATACGAAAACTGCTCCCTGCCTGGAGTGGAACGAGAACCTGAGTAGAATGACTGCATGAGTTTAGCTCTTGATAACAGAAGAGGGGCACAGCTTCTTCAGCATTCTGGAGACAAAGCCAGTCTGACTGTAGGAGGCTGTAACCCGTGGGTCTAAATGAGCATTGCACTTCAAGAGATGCATCATTTAATGTTTTAAAGCAATATAAACAGTAAAATAAAAAGTACTAACAGAATAAGTTAATTCTACTTTTAGAAACAATTGCATTCATGCAACAGCAATCGCCCATACCTGAAAGCTTCAAGTGCTGTTTAGGTGCATTCCTAGTGTCTGTATACTAAAGCTAATTTAATTCTCTCAGGGTGGCAATTGGATATCTTCCTAAAGCACCCAGTTTTAAGGAGAGCTCACTATCTGCTGAGGACATGCCTCTTATATAAGCAGAAATTTTGTAAAGGAAGTCTTGCTTTTTCTGCAAACGGATTTGCATATCCATGTGCACAAACATCCAACCACATTATGGATGAGGAAGGCAAAGGGATGTACAGCTGTGGCACCACATCTGGATCCACATGCTGCCACAGACACATAAAAGGAAGGACGCAAGCCATCAAACTTTTCTAGAAATCTGCCCTGAACTAGCAAGAGCATTCTCTCCAGAGTTAGACATTGTGTGTACAAACCTAGTTAGGCAGTGACACAGAGAAGTATATATGATACAGAAGCATCTAGGAAAAAAAATCAGAAGTATTTACGAGTTGACAGTTAGACATCCAGGAGGCATGGCAGAGTCCTTCCTGTTTGAGATGTCTCTGGATCATCTCCACCATCTTTTTAGTTTTTTTGGTGGAAAAGCTAAACTACAGTTTGGTCACTGAAGGATAACAGAGACCCAAATGGTCATAACAGGCAAACACACATTACAACAATGGCAAAAGACCATAACCAATAGTTATCGCTATCATTATCACACAAAGATGAACACTCGGCCAGCATTGCAACAAGACGTACGTTCTTTACAGGGCATTCCATATGAAATGCTCACTGTCTTTTCCTTTTTTCATATATGCCAATAGAAACTCATCAATGGTTTCGATTAACAACCACTTGATTTGCGAGGTCAAAGCCTTAAAAACCTTCTTCCACATTGCTGTATCCATTGGGACCAGGTTTCATTCTGTTCCAAACAACAGAGCACAGTGGAGAGTTTGTATATGTACTCTATCTTTTGTAAATAAATCTGACAGCATTAGAGATAAATCCACAGTCCCTTGAGGGCGAGATCAGTGCACAGTTGCATGCTTGTACGAGTGTACACCTACCATTAGTTTGAAAAATCGGAACCTACTGACATAATGGGTAGTTGTGATCAAGGCAGAATAAAGCTTTCTACCCAGTTCCTAAATTTTTCTGTCACTGTTAATCATCTCTGTTTGGAACAATGTTTCTTGTTTACTAGCAAACAACTGCCTGTAGACAGGCTAAATATTTCTCCATCAGTGATACAGTACACTCACACCAGGATTCAAACCTGAACTGCCAGCAAGAGAGACGCTCTTTCTCCCTTCTCTCTCCCAGAAACGCAATGTGCCTTCTTGTAAAGCCATCTTTCCCTGACACAGACCAGCAGGTCTTGTCCGTCTAAGGACTCTGTCCTGAGGGTCTCCCATTTTCTTTACACAGGTTTGAATTAATCAGCAGCCCCCCCTGCACTGAGCAAGCACAATTAATCAGCATCACTGGAGGTTTCCAACACCTGCTAAGGTGCACTGCCAAGGTCACAACCCTGCTGCACATCCTGATGGGGAGAGAGAAAAGCACAGGGTGTTACGCTGGTGAAAGCCAGAGATTTGAAACCCTGCTTCTTGCAGGTGTTGTGCTGAAGATATCTATCTTACTGCTTTCACTGAACCGCGCTGATAAACAATGCACCTCAGAGAGCTGGAGGAGGAGGACAGCAGAAGACTAAAACTGAAACAGAGTGCAGCTGATGTTCTAATGGCAGCGCTCTGGCAGCTGCCTTTGGAGGTTAATTACCTTTCTAAAGAGTAATGATTCATCTTTTCACCCATACCATAATATCCTGCAATGCTAATTCTCGTTTTGAAGACAGGAAAACTAATGACAGAGAAAAGGTTTAATATATATAACTCAAAAGAAAGAATAAATTTGCCATATAAGGGTGCCAGACTCCATCAATAAAAATTCATACCAAAAGATCACAACTCAGAGTATTCCCAGAACATAAATATTTTCTAGGATACACCATCATTAGCAAAACCCATCAAGCTTTTGTTTCAATAAATAGCACCTGCCAGGAGCACCTTCTCTGAAACAGACAAAATTAAACAAAACTTGGTCTCTTATTTATTAAAGGGGCAGACTTCTGGGCTGGTGTCTCAGGAGTCTTCCGAAAGCTTTAAAAAAAACCAAACTCAAAAAGAGGCTCATCTCATTTGATGCAAGACTTTCCGTCTTAAATACTCTAATAGGTGTTATGAAAGCACTAATGTTCTGGACCTGCTGAATATCATTTTACAAAAAGGACCCTTACTTACTCTTGAATCCCTCAGCTATACTAAGTAAGCACATAGCCACCTTCCTGTCTTAGCAACAGAAAGTAACTATCATTTTATTGCTGTTAAAAAAAGTAAATGAACTGAGGAAAACCAGCTGTGAAGGGACTCAGGTATGCAGGGATTGGCCACATACCTTATCCACATCCTAGCTCAGCAGCGAGAGTAATAGCCAGCCCTAGCCAGATCCTCGGGCTCCTGACAGAGCTGGCCTCCAGGAGAGAGGAAAAAGGCACTTAGAAAAATCTCTCCCACCCTCCCTGTGAGATGCACATAAGTAAGCAAGGAGCAAGTTGCTAACCCAGGTTAACTGCTACTCTTGGCAGGGGCTGGACCAGTGATTGCAAAATGCAGGGTTCCTTCTCTCATGACCAGTTCCACAAGTTACACAATTGTGTACTTGTTGCCCAGTTAAAACACCCATTAGCATCTCTTCTGCACACCCTCACCCTAAGTATTTGGTGGTATTTAAAAAAAAGTTAGCAGCCAAAACATAATGCACCTCATGACACAAGGTCTCCGCAAGTCAAATAAACACAGGCAGAACAATGCCAGGTTTTCCCCTATGCTTGTGGTTTTTGGATGCGTTTTTTCTGTCTTCACTGTGCTGCTTTTGTGCTGTACATCTCCATGGCTAAGGGACATTAGTATGTTTATCACAGAATCATAGAATGGTTTGGTTGGAAGGGACCTTAGAGATCATCTCATTCCAACTCCCCTGCCATGGGCAAGGACACCTTCCACCAGACCAGGTTGCTCAATCCAACCTGGCCTTGAACACTTCCAGGGATGGGGCATCTGCAACTTCTCTGGGCAACCTCTTCCAGTGCCTCACCACCCTCACAGGGAAGAATTTCTTCCTAATATCCAATCTAAATCTTCCCCTTTCCAGTTTAAAGCCATTGCCCCTTGTCCTATCGCAACAGACCCTGCTAAAAAGTCTGTCCCCAGCTTTCTCATAAGCCCCTTTTAGGTACTGGAAGGCTGCTCTAAGCACTCCCCAGAGCCTTCTCTTCTCCAGGCTGAACAACCCCAACTCCCTCAGCCTGTCTTCACAGGAGAGGTGCTCCAGCCCACAGATCACCTGTGTGGCCTCCTCTGGACTTACTCCAACAGGTCCATGTCCTTCTTGTGTTCGGGGCCCCAGAGCTGAGGGCAGTACTGCAGGGGAGGGTCTCACCAGAGCAGATCAGAGGGGGAGAATCCCCTCCCTCACTCTGCTGGTCAC
>NW_009598885.1:0-59476 GCF_000690535.1 Cariama cristata
AGGAAAGGCTGAAAATCAGTAGAGGACAGAAATTAAGCAAATGGAAATGCTCAGTTGCTGAAGCCACAGTAATTCTCACGGCCCTCTCATCCTATCAATCAGAAGAGAAGGCGTGCTTTGCTTCTGAACCAGACAGAAGTTACCGTCAAATTTCAAGAGGATTCCCTTGTCTGCCTCCACAGCCCATCCCTGGTACCCTACAAAGGCCATCCACTTTGCTCTTACTACAGACATGGCAGTTAGTTTCTGGGGAAGGAGATGGGAATGGAGGAGAAAAGGAGAACCATGAATCCAAAAAGGCAGGTCTGAAAGAATTCAGAGAAAATGTAGCTTTGCTCTCTTATTGAGGGAAAAGCCGACCCTGAAAATTATCTTGAAAATAAAAGTGGAGGGGAAGATGTTCTGGCCTCAGAGCTCTGTTTTCTTCTCTAGACATGTGATATGCCTCTAATCATTTTTCCGACATTGAGTATATGTCAGGCATCTTAAAGTAACGCAATTCACAGGTTTCTAAATTCTTCATTGCTGTCAATGAGTACAAGTGAGTAGTAGGCTAGAAATACTCTCAGTACCTTCAGTCCCACAGGAATATATTGCATCATTTAATGAAAATACAGACTTTGCGTCTTTCCTGGTTCTGACTATCAAAGACATTTATTGTAGCAAGGCCAAGCTCTCTGTGAGTCTCATGATGACACAGAAAAAATCTGGGATGTATGCCACAGCTCAGGATAAATGAGCGTAGCATTTGTTTTAAGCCACGTTTTTTTCACTTCGAGAATAGTTGTTAGAGATGAAACAGTCCTTGGTGGTTCCTCGTGATAAAAAGGGCCTTCAGACTTACAGCAACTCCACAGCTCTGTCACAGCCTAGATTCCCCCAACGTTAAAAAATACTGGCATATATCTCCTTTGTAGTTCCAGATGCACCTCCAGTACACTCCTTTTTTCCCCAGGTATACAAAGTAGGAATAGTCCGTGATTACTTACTGCTGCCCAAACCAGATACCAAGTATTTACTCAGGAAAGTCTTCTAGTCTGCTTCTTTCACTGCTGCTGTATGCTGTCAGGATGGAGGCTAGGCTTAACCTCAGAAATGCTTGTTTACCTTGGCAAATTAATTTTGAGCATGATATTTTGTATCAGGCTCCTCAGAACACTGCAATACTCATTCTCAGATACCTGTGCAGATATAGACAGTTATACTGTCTTTTCGTCTGGAAATCCTGGGTCATTGAACTTCAGTATTCACCTCTGCCTGAAATGTCCAGAACCCTGGTTAAAATTATCTCCATTTCTCTTGGTCTTAGTCTATTATTATGATTTTACCGCTAAACAGGCCACAGTAAAGTAAAAGGAAATATGCTTATTTATTTATAAAATCCTTGGTGGACAACACAGTTGAAAAATTCATAAAGACACAAATAACAGAAAAGAAAGAAAGTCACATTTAATCTAAGATACAGCTCTGTCTTCCTTTCTGCTCAACCAACTGGCCAGCTATAGGTGCTTATCTGAGCTAAATAATCAAAACCCTTTCAATGCTGTGTATTGTCAGTCTGCCTTCCCTGAAAAAAAAAAAAAAGACGTAACAGCATTGATACTTGTTCCCTTTTGGGGGTCTCTTAGAGATTCTATCATGTTCCCCAGCCCCCACCTTACAAATACTATTGATCCAGACCTTATTCTGGAAGCATTTTTTATTTTCCTTCTCTTAGACTCTTCACTGCGCTCTCCAAAATGTTAATGTCCTTTTGGCACAGGAAATATTATCTCTTGTACTTGACAAATTTTTGGTCTATTGAGTGACAAAATATCTTTTCAGACCTGGGGGGCAACGTGCCAGTTTCAGTACAGAACTTTTTGACACAATGAATCGTATTTTTCACACTCACGCATTCCAGAAAAGTATTTATACATAGAAACTCATTTATCACGAGACTTTCCATTTTTTAATCATATGTGTATGGGTTTAATTAATTAATAAATAGAGATTCCGAGACTGGCAGTAAAACACCATGTGTGGGTTACCAGCTGAGAGCACAGATACAACTCAGAATGGACCCTGATCCGAATTCTCTCAGAGTGCCACAAATGTTATTAGCTATTCTGGGTGATCTTACTTGTGTTATGTGTTTGGGGTTTTTTTTTGCTTTGGAAACACTTGTAAAAGCCTCACTCCTATCGCAATATAACAGACTTGCAATCCTCAAAATCTGTTGTAAAATAGACTTATTATTTAGGATTATACTAATGCTTGCTAGCAAACACCTGCAATGCAAAACATTGTTTCTGTTTAGCCTTAGCTAAACCACGACGGCAAGACAGACCATTGAGGTCTGTAGAAGCTCAGGCTTGCATTCATCATGCAGAATCACTCTTCTGTGTAGGTCAAAGCATTGTGGTGCTCCATACTAGGTAATAGCGAGGTTTGACACCACACCACATGCCTTGAAAACCAAAGCTCAGAAATTTCAGTGCAGCACGATCTTCTTATAGGGTAGCACAGCTATCCTGTGAATTTCTTTGCAGCGGTATCATTCATGCTCTGACAGGTTTAAGTCACATTTTGCAATGTTTCGATGTCAAAGTGTTGCGCAGGACATCGGTGGCATTGTCTCAGTTGTATTTAGCATTGTGAAACAGCACTGTAAAGGATATACGTGGCACACAGAGGTTCCACATCACCCTGGCTATTTATTGTCAATACCTACTCACATATAATATCACATATAACAGCTTTGGCTGGCTTCTAAAATAAAAATATGGAACGAACTTCTAGGTGACTCATAAATGGCTGAAGAGTTGTTTCTGAACATCTGTATCACTGTTTCTAGAAGGAGCAGCAGCTGAACTGGGCAATCTTACTTTTCGACTGGGGAACTGAGACCAAAAGCGGGATGGCAGCCCCCTTCACATAAAGCAGGCATACCATCTTCTCCCCTTCTCTGCACACCTCTGCAGGAACAGCACGTATTGCTCACAAATGGCACTTGAGGAAAACATCCTACCAAGTTAATGCACAGAAGATGTTTGTAATTGTCTATTTTCTCTCTCTTTCAAGAGGGTCTAGGTGGCTTTTGCATGCTTCTGAGGAGGCGGGGGGGAGTTGTAAGTAAGCAAGCATGGAGGAAAGACACATGCACAGATACACTTGATGTTTTGGTCAAATCCACAGGAGTAGAAGAACACTTCTGGAGTTCATCCTCTAATCACCCCAGAGACAAAGCTGTGTGGTGCGAGCTTCTGCATAAGCAAGATACTCAGAAACTGTTGCAAAAAGAAGAAAGAATCTCAAACAAACTGTTGGTTTCAATCTTTCCTTTCAATTGAAATCCTTTCTGTTGATTCCAGATTTTTCTCTGGAAAAGTAATATGAAATCATCTAAAGGGAAAAAAATCTACCCCACAAAATCAGTTACCTTCAAAACAATTAATTATTGTTCTATTTGTTACTGCTTTTCACTGCAGGTAACAAATACCAAATGGGTGAGATCAATATACGTGTGATTTTATGATTTGAATGTCTTGGTCAGGCGAGCACTCATCTAAATATTTCTATAAAATCTTTTGTGAAACTATAATCAATAATATCTGGCCGAGCTAGATAATATCCAGCTGAGGATAATATTGATAACAAAAAACTATTCTATTTACTTTAATCCTCCAGGTAAAATTTCACAAATTATATTAGCAGAAAAGAGAGTCATACTCGTTGACATCTATTTTCTTTTGAAAATTTTCCTGGATAACTGAGTATGTGAAGGACAATGTAATAAATAAAGTGAAATAAAAAAGTCCTTAGAGCTCCTATCATTTCATGAAGATGACAGTGAGTTAACAGTCAAAACCTACAGTGTTGATGTAAGTCATTGTCTCTGATTGTAGGAGTTTGTCTCGCTGGAAAAACTGAGACTCTAAGATTCACCCTAACATCATGGCATGTATTAATATATTCCTACCAGTTTATTGTATATGCCCAACAATAACAGCATCATCTCAGCATGTGCTAGCAACCAGGAATGTTGAAGTCACTTGGCATAAAGCAGAACTTAGGCCTCAGCACAGTCACTGCTGTGGATATCAGTTGACCGCAATATATAGACTGGTGTCTTCTGTTCGAGAGGTTCAACTTTGCTTTCCATACTGGAGAATGAGGAGTTGTAAATGTCCTACTTTAAGTAAGGAATCTCCTGTGCACTTGAAAGGGAATGCTGGAAATGCGTTTGACTGAGAAATACCAGAAATCTCTCTGTATTTTGGACATTGTCTGTTCTTCAAATATGTGCTTCTGTGTTTGTACTAAGTTGTTTGCCTGTTGACTCTGAATCCATGCACACACACACAAAAAAATCTTAAATGCAAATTGATTAGTAAATCAGAGGTAATTGCAGTCCTGCACCTAACATGTAAATGTCAATTTTTCATGCATGTTGGCTTATGAAAGTGAATTCCTTGGATTATTGTGTCATGATACAATTTGCCCTGTGTATCCATTTTACCTTAAAGCATTAAGAAGTCATTCAAATGCAAGATAGAACCTTAAGATCTCCGTAGGAATAATTTATTAAGACTTCATCTTCATAGAATTGTAAGATGCGCTTTTTCTGACAGCACTAAAACCACGACTGTCATGTAAATACACGCTTCAGGAAAATTTGAAGGCCAGTAGTGCTATCAGTCGAAGGACTTACAAGTCTCAAGTAGCACATGTAAAGGTCAATTAGTATAGGAAAAAGGATTAATAAAGAAGATCAGAAGCATAAGAAACTTAGGAACTGAGCTGAGGAAACGTACGCTAATTGTGTTGTCCATAGCTCGGTTCAAAAACAAGCTAATTTGTAATACAGAACAGGTTGACTTATGCCAGAATACCGCCTGAGTAAAACACCTCTCCCTTCTGAAAGAGGACATAATTCTGTTTCCCTGGTGTATTTCTTCATTTATCGGCTCTCTGAATTGAAAAGGCAGATGTTTTATTCTGGGAATTGACTGCAAGGGTGATTGCTTTCAGGTGAAACACTTCATAAATTAAAATTTAGGGAGCAAGATAACCTTACTTAGGTAGAAGACCTGAAATAAGTAAAAGTGAAGAAAAAAAAAAAAAAAGCTCGGTGGTTTGTGTTACATTTCTGTGCCTAATTAGATAATTAGAAAGTGGGGACTAGAGGGCCTAATATCGATTAGTTTTCTGAAAACATCTTCACTGAGAACAAGGACACAAATAGGAACTGAAAGCATTTTTGTGTGCAATCTATAATGGTCACTTTTAAAAGCTTAACGGTTGCTTTAGATAACAAAACAATGTTGTCTCTGCATTTGCAGTGCTCTTTAGAGATTAGTGCCAATACAGAATTAACATTATTTAGATATCCATTCAAAATGAAAAGTTTTTGGCAATGATCCTTGGTGGAACAGCAACAGTCAGCAGATGTTACTTTTTCTTAAATATAAGCAGTACCTACTATACAGAATATTAAAAACTGATCCTCAGGTGACTCATTGAGCCAGGTGTTGTATATTGAAGTCAAATAAGAAACAGATAAATCCTTTCACAGTCTTGGCTATTCAGGTAAGCTTTCCACCCATATTCCTTGCTGGGGTTGTTGGTTTTGTTGGAGCAGGGGGAGGTTTTCAATACACAGACTTTTTAGAACGATATTCCTTGCTGGGGTTGTTGGTTTTTTTGGAGCAGGGAGAGGTTTTCAATACACAGACTTTTTAGAACATTCATTCATAGATGTCTCTAAAGGTGTTTTAGACCCTGTAAACATTTAGAAGTTAAGTAAATCCTCATTTCAGAAGGAAACATCATCACTTGCCATGATCAAGAACAAATTCACCAACTGGGAAGAACTAGTGCTTCAGTATGCATAAAATGAGGATTTTTCTGAAGTTTCTCCTGAACTAGAAGAAATTTCAGGAGACCTGAACTGTAAATTTGAGTGATTAAAATATCTGAATGCATTTGTTAGCCTTCAAGTAGTGTAGCATGGTACAGTCATATGGTCCAAGTTTTGCTTCAAAGGATGTTATGCTGGGGGCTGTAACAAAGAATGTAACACCTGAGCATTAGGGTACAGACAGACTTTTATCACCAACGTGCCAGGGGATGGAAAAGGAAAGAAAGAGAGCCTTTAGTAAACTCATAAGAACAAAATAAAAGCCACCTTCATACAATTTTCTCATTTTCCACCATCCCGTTTCTCAAAATCAGTGGAATTTACAGTTGCCTTCTCTGGATACTTTTGCTCTTTTTTTTTTTCGCCCCCAGTACTCTAAAAAGACATATAAGCCACATAAAATCATATTTTTACTGCTGTAGGAACATTTTATACATATATTTTATACATATTTTTTATGTTTAGTTTAATAAACTGATTAGTATGCCTGAGCATTCCTGTAATAATTAAATTCCATAATAATAAGATTTGACAAAATATATGTAATTGTATAGCCTTCCTTTTGGTTGAGCTACCTTGGAACTACCACATGGGACAGATTGGGAGCCAAGATTTGAGTGCAACGGAAATAAAGGTGACAAAATTACCCACACTTTCTTTAGTTAGAGTGAGTAAGAAAAAGGCATATAAGGAAAAAGGCTACTCTGGTACTCAGAAGCATATTTGCTCTCCTCTTTTTATTGCTGTTGCAGATAGTAGCTATTCATATATTGAGTAACTTCCTGCAACTTGAAAAACAGTATTAATATTATAGAATTGAAGTTGGAATGGCACTCTTCAAGTATTTGTCCATCTTAAGCTCAGGTCTAATAAACCCACAGGGACTTTTTACTTGAAGGACTTTAAAACAAAACTTTCTGCTTCAACTTTAACTTCCACCAGACTATAGATCTCTGGACAGGTTTAAAACTAGTAAGCTTTGCCTAAATGAATCATCTTTCTATTCAACCATTTGGCTTTGAAAGTATATTTACCATAACTAGATAGAATGAAAATAAACCTCTCCTTACAACACATTAGCTACTTTTGCCAATTTCTGTTGCCTAAAACCCCTTTTGGATGCTGCTAGTGTATCCGTGAAAGGCATCACCAGCTATACGTAAGTCTTACAGTCAAATTGTGTCATAAAATCAATTTTATGAAAGAACAGCATGCGAGAATCAGAGCGACAAAGTTCCTTTCACAAATGACAGCTGTCCTCAAACATTATTTATATGAGATAATAGGTCAGGAAAGTTTTTTTCCACTCTAAGTTATGGTAATACAATAATTTTTTACTTAAAATGTGTCGACCTAATATTACATTTTCCTACCAAAATTCCTTCATTCTGTCCCCCTCAATAAATTCTCCTAGTATACTAAGTGAAAAATAACTTCTTTATTTAGTTTAAGGATAGATGACAAACCATCATTGACTGTCAAGAGAAACATCCTGACCAATAATTCCTCCTCCTCTTGGATTAATTACAGGAATAGTTCCCATAGTCGTACAGGAACTGCAGCCTAGAAAGGCAAGAGCCCAACAGGCGAAAGGAAGAATGGTACAACCTATAGCCTATGTCCCATAGCCTGTAATTGTAGGTTAATTAAGATTACAGGGAGCATCTGGAGGTTACCTGGTCCAATTCCCTACTCAAAGCAGGGACAAATTTGAAATGAGATATGAATTTTTAAAGTTTGATGGAATTTTAAAGTTATAGAAAACTCACCATTTTTTCACAGACAAAATAGAATGCTTTCCAAACACAGCCTTTCTCTGCTACCTTTCACATCTCTCACTGATCACTCCTAGAAGGTTTCCTTAATATTGGCTGGCGACAATATGTATTCACCAATGTTAATATGATGAATTTAAAAAGTGGTTTCTTGAGTACTTTTGCTCCATGCCTTGCATTATTTGCCCTCAAAAAAGGAAACCTCCTTTGATTTCAACTTCAAAATTTCATTGTCTTTCCACTTCACTTTTTATATGAATCTTAAGAATGATTCAACACTTGTTGCCCATAAACCACTCTCCGTTAAACAACTTACATCCAAATTCAATTAAAATGAGGACAATACTGAAACTGTTTCACTGAAGACTTAATCAGTTTTGTGTGTACAAGTGGATCGCACAAAATAGCTAATAACATTTATGACACTTAAACAAGATGTGGATCATGTTCCTTGTGTCAAGTTGAATAAAAAATTACTCAGGACACTTTGAATCTCAGATACAAATACTTTCTGTAAATAACTAGCAATGTATTGTTGATGACCTATTACTCGGCTACCATTTCAAAAACTAATTAAAATCTATTAATAAATTAAAATATATGAAAGAAAATTAAAATAATGTGATAATCATATATAATGTGTTTCTTTTTTCTGCAGAGCAAATCAAGAAAAATTCCCCATAATTTCAAGTAAATAATACTCTTGGAATGAATGGCTATAAGAAAACATAAACTTAACTCCTATAAAATTCTTTAAAAATTTCTAAATTTCTTTCATCCCAAGTCTTAACCATGTCCAAAATTCAACTACTTAGTGAGATAAATTTAATTATTTCTGAATGGCATAATCAATTTAAATTACTCAAAGTATGCTTATAAAACTTGTGAATTATATCAAGCCTGAAGTAGCTGTATTTTGGATGACAGAGTCAGAATTTGAAACAAGGCTTCATGAATGGTCTGAAGTCTGGTGGAATTTGACAAAATTGGTAACATGCAAATGTGACCGATAGAGGGGCAGTCAAAGCAATGTAAAAAGACTGCAGACCTACAAAAAAAGTACATAGCTGTAGAGCAGATCCCAGAATGAGTAAGGATTAGCCACATGACTCTGTTGCAAGCCAAAAAAAGGCAAATATCATCCTCAGGTGTACCATACCAGCCAGACAGCCCAGAGAAAGAAGTAAGACATAACTTTTTTTATGTATATAATTATAGATGTTTTTAGTTAGTTCATATTGATATCAATATAAGGGCCTCAGCTTGAGAAGTCTACCCAACATTAGGCCTTTATGAAAGCTGTAGATAAATTGAAGAATTCTGGCAGAGTAGAAGCACAAATGACATGGAGTTTGGAAAAACAAGGAAAGGCTGACATTATTGGTATCACTCAAAATTAAAAAAGAGACCCAGTATTGCTCTTTAGATGTTTAGAAGTTTGTGTAAATAAATGCAACAATCATTTTTCTTCACCATGTTCATTAAGAGTAAGATAAAGTGTTTATTTCCATGACTGAAGAAATTCCAACCTTCAGGATATCTAGGCATTGTGATAGATTACCTTTCTGCTCAAGATTTAAGAACAAGTTAGTTAAATCACCGGTCAAGTAGACTTGCTTCTACACATGGGCAGAGATGGACTAAATTCCCTCTTTTAATCTTTCAAAAACATCACTGCCCTGTCTCGTATCAGCCTGCAATCCTTCTGCAACTCTCCCAAGGCAGAATCCTGTGCTACTTACAATTGGAGAGCAGAGGTCGCTTTTGTAGACAGCAGCCTTCCTCTGTGTCTGCTCAGTTTTCTCACTTTTCAATAACCCTTGGATTTTGCAACATGTGAAATCTTCCAGGGGTCTCCCTGGTCTGTCAGGATTTGCATCCCTTTTCTTGTGTGATACTGTATGACAGAATTTGGCTTTAGCAATATTCTAAGTAATTTACTATGGCTGTCTGACTTTATCACGGTTGATCTTCAATATATAATTTTGCAAATTCTCATTAAAATGATTTGTCATTGTTCTAACTAATTCTTTAAAAGCTATTTTGTTCAGGGATTCATCAGAGGCTACTAATGCAAGACACTGGGATCATTTTAAGTTCAGAGCCTTCCTGTGAAAGAGAGAATCAGTTAAACCTGGTTCTCTATATGTTAAATTGGAACAACTTGAATCCCTTAATCAATTATTTAAATTATAATCTTATGCCCTCTATTGCTTCTATTTGCTTCTATTTAGTTGTTTTTCTTACCCTATTGTTTCATTCTGTTACTAAGTGCTGTGTGACATTTACCTCGTATTTGTTCACACGGTGCTTAAAGTTTATTATTGACTATGCATAATTGGTGTATGCTAATTCTGTTTGCTTCTGTCTCTGTCATCATTGCATTCTAAATTACATAAACGAGAACTCAACCTATACAAGCTAAGACTTTAGGAAAATATATCGTCTCGGAAAAAAATCAGGCCTTCCAAATGTATGCTGTTTCCTCAAAGAAAAGGAAACAGGCTGGAGCATTTGTTAAAGCCAACAATTTTCTTTCAGATCTACATGGCTGATCTTAACACCGTTACCCTGCTCACCTCATGTGCACAGATCTCTGAGCATGAAAGATATACAGAGCAGACTATCGAAGGTGAGATCTGCTTGGTAGGATCTGAAAGAAGAATATTACTTTAAACTGGCTGTCCAAAGCTTCAAGATCTGAATGTAAAATAAAGCTCCATTTTAAGTAAGCTAGGAAAATATTTCCAACTTATGGCTTAGCAGACTCAATTACTGACACATTCTTCAGTCTTGTGAACAAGTGGCAAATTCTTCAGGATTCCTAAAGAGCATATAGGTCTTTTTCTTTTCCTATGCTCAAGTTGTGCCACCCAAAGCTAAATGGGCCAGCTGCAAAGTTTTCGCTTTCTATCAGTACTAATTCTTAATTTTAGACTTAACAACTGAGACAAAGAAAGGCCAAGAATAACCAAATGCTCATTCCAATTGTTACCACGTCTCATCAAATACAAATGGTAGATTCATCACAGAGAATCATCACTGCAACTTACAATCTCAAGCATAAGATTCAAAAGTCCTGTAGTTGCTGTAACACCACCGTTCAACCTCCTCTGAAATGTCAGCATGCCTTTATCCCTTTTCCACTCATATGCAAAAGAAAAACCTGAACACATCTGATTTAAATGCATATATACCGAGGGAGAGGAGTTGTAGGCAGAAAAGAGTGCCCGTTCATGGTGCTGTGATGTGTCTCCACAGGGCTGGCTGAGGAGCTGAAGGGTCAGAGCACGGACTCCAAGGCAAAGACCCTCTGTCACCGTAAATCGGTACGTTTTGACTGAAGAGGTTTAAGTGCAGAAATGACCAGGCGACGACGCATGCAGCACCTCACGCTTAGTGGTTAGGAATGGTGAAACATATTTGTTTGCTGACAGATGGTTTTGGATTACTTTTACAACGGACATATAAAAGTGTTGTACACTTGCATAGGGCCAATAATATAAAGGAAGATCTTGAACAATTTTCCCTCAGAAATGCCAGTATCTGCAATTCCTCTTTTAATACCTCTTCCCCCTTTCACCAAGAAATTAAATGCAAAAATTTCCCATTTGGATATAAAAAGTAAGATATCTAAATATAAACATCCTGGTTTTCAAAAATCCTGAGACCCTGGCACTTCTTTTTGTTAACTTTGACAGACCTTCTGGCTGTTTATTGCCTTAACAATATGGCAAACAGCAACTAGTTCTGTATTTAGATTTGTAACCTTAGGAACCATTGCTAAAGTACATGATACGAGCTTTTTACTTTGGTGAACAAGTAGAGAAATGGGAATTCATAGCACTGCCTTAATGTGATGATTTTAAGATTCTCAGGCTTTGGTCTGTAAACTAAAAAGGCTCCTTTTTTGCTCCACTCCTTTGCATTACCATATAAAAAATAGGAAAAGACATTTTAACAGTGTCGCTAGCCCTAAAATACATTCTTTTGCTCTCCCAGTACTACTTACAGGTACCACTAAATTGCATTTCCAAAGCGGAGTGTGACGGCAAATTGGGACTTTGCAGAAGCAACGGGGTTGATGAACGCTGACCCCAGGAGAAAGCTTAATGGTAATGAAAAGCAATTAGGAATCTTTATTAGTTACATGGGGAAAGGGAAAGCTTTTTGTATCTGATTTTGTTTTACAAAATGTTATTGACAGAGCTAACTGTAAAGTCTGGTTTTTGGGGAGGAGTTTCCACTGAAAATATGAATATCCATGTTTCCAAGGACTCTAGAGATAACAAGCTTGCAAAACTAAACTAGTGCCTTCAAAAAAACTAGATCAAGTGAGAAAATCTCATCACATCAGATGCTGTTACCTTGTGAATATACAGAAATGGGCATATGAATTGTAAATACAGAACTCGGTGTTACTGACACACTGGCCATACTGCTGTTGCCATCCCGTCCTAGAAGAATGAATGTGGTAGCAGATAAGACGCAAGAATGCATTCCACAAAATAAAATGTGATGATCATATGCAGGTCTCAAAATTAACTGCTTTTTCATGTCAATTTTAATTGTCAAAATCTTCCAACAGTACCTTTGAGACAATTATTTTAAACCAACATGATAAAAAGCACAGCTTTATGTTCTTAGAAGAATGTGTCAAAATACCTAATTCTGATATTGAAGTTGGCTTGCATAAAACATTTCCATTTATATGAAGTGTGAAGTATAAGCAAAGTAAAGAGACAAAACTACCTCTCTATTATAAATTGTGTTGTGTTTGTGTATAATTCAATCTAATTTATAAAGTCTCTTGTCATGGAAGCGTATCAAGGCACTTTACACCCTGAAAGGAATTATACATCAGCTCAGTAAAAAGCCATCTTAAAAAGAGTCTTTAATCTTACTTTAAAACATTTAGCAAGGGAATGAAATAAATGACTTGTAATACAGGCAGATGCAAAAGTCTTGCATATATTTATCTTTTGAATACACAATTCTCAATAAGGGTGAATGCAGTGGGGCAACTTCAGTATCACAGTATTTGGTCAAGGCCTCTGCCGTGTATCATAAATTAATCCCTCTTTCCTTTCTGTTGATCTGACATTCATTTATTGCTACATAAGGTCACAAGACTGACAACCCACAGCAGACTAAAGCCCTTTTAGTTCTCCACGGAGTAAATCCCAAGTCTGTCAGCATCATTCTCTGCATCTTCCAAGCTCCATCAACCTTGTTTCAGAAGGGACAACCTACTATGCAAAGTGGAGTGCGGGTAACCCTGTGTTCAAGATGCATTCAGTCATTAGTCCTTGCTGGGCTACCTAACAGTACGTCAGTCGTGCCACTTGTCTTTGTTGAGGCTTATTAACTGGGAACCAAACAGACCACACAGGTAAATCTTCACTCAAGTGAAATCCATCTTTTCTACCCGAGTATTCCTGCTACCGTTTCACTGAGTCAGTCTTATTACTGACATTCTGCTTTCCATATTGTGTGTTTGCTTGGCAGCACAGCACAAAAATTCCCAGATCGCTTTGGAGGTGAGCACAGTCCAGCCACAATGCCCAACGACGTTCCACTGCACTTCGTAGCTGACAGTCTGTCCCGCGCTACCATGGCTAAAACCTGGCTACGTGAACAAGCCCATCCAAGGGGATCTGAAGTAGCGCTGCACCATACTGCAGTCTGCCAAGCTGGTAAACCCACGGTCTTGGCTGCCATCCACCCACACATCTTTGCCTTCCTCCTATTGAGAAGGAAATACTAAAATGGGCTGTTGTGCACTGTCCTTCAAAATCACTAAAAAAAACTTGATTCCGTATGTTCCATTCTCTTTTTATGGCTAGCTGAGACATTCTCGTAAGGACCTAAAAGCAAGAGTAGTGAAAGAAATTCTATATTAAGACAAAAAGCTAAGTTATGCTAAAAAGACCTGAATTCATGCTTCTGAGAGCCTGAAGCGACTGGGCACTGGAGCAGTGTCCAGGTACTTGTGCAAGCTCCTAGCACCCTGGGAGGAGATCTATAGCCACTGAGAAGTGCCAGATGACAGGAGTAACTCTGTCCGTGAGAGTTACTCTGGCCATACAACACAATGCTGCACCAGTTTCTTCCCGCTAGCTAGAAGAGGAAGGACATTACGCAGCACAGAGCACTGGTATGGAGATGTTAGGTTGGCCCCAGACGTCACCTGTAGAATAACAACCTCATCAGGGAAGTGCTGTACACAGCCTGTGTCCCATCACTCAAGCACCTGCACCCTTTCTAGCTTTACAGCCAGATTTTTAACACCAGTTCTTATACCTCTACATAGCACTGATCCATACGGCTTAGACACGGTAAAAAGCTAATGTAAGGCCTCTTGCTGTGTCTCCCTGCCACACTTATATCTCACCTTTTGGTGGTAAATGTCAGGGGTGCAGCAACACTTGCAGGGTCACTTTGACAGGAGGAGAACGAGTCTCCTGAATCCAGAGGTGACGGAAGTTTCAAATTGTGTAGCAGTGCTCAAATATTTCTCTCCTCTGCCCACACAGCCAAAACTTTATCAGACGGGTTTTTTCGCTCTTATGCAAATCCCATCGTTTCAGGATCAAACCATTCTAATAACAGGTGAAAACAAGATATGAACAACTGCTTCCTGACAGCATAGGGAGAAAGAAAAGTAAATATCAGTTACCTGTCTTAGGCACTGTCACCCTTTAGCAGCTCTGTTCCCATCACAACAGAGCTGAGTGAGTCACATTTAAGAATTTCTTTTATTTTAAAATTTACTTCCTGAGTCAATGTCTTACATTTTTCTATCTTATTTTGCATGGCTTTTTCTTCTTATCTCTTATTTTTTTCAACCTGCCACATCTCTTTCATACTTACCATTTTTGTTTTTCTTGTTTCATCTCATTCTGCATTTCCTTGCATTTTGTAGGTCTTGTTGTTGTTGTCATTGTCTGTAGAGTTGCTGATGCTTGACTTTTCCCTTAGTTTGAGATGAACAGAGGAAAATGAATTATGTTCGATGTTGAACATATGCACACAATAAACACCCGACTTTCAAAAGATGTCATGGAAGCATCTGCTATTCTATATTTTTGTGACTGGTATAAAACTGAAATAATTGGTATTTACTTTTTATTTTCATCTTCAGATGTCATTTCCGCCCACCCCCTCTATACACACTTTAAAATGTAGCACTACATTAAAGTTAAATCCACACCAAAAAAAAAAGTCAGTTTAAGAGTATTTTTGAACTTCTGAAATTGAAACATTCCCAGAGTAAAAATAATCTTAACTACTGCAAAGTTTTATGCCCTTTCTTGCACTCTACACTCATTACTGACTACAGCTTAAAATCTATGCTCATTAAGGCTTTTACTACCTGTTGATGTGCATGTAAGTGAAAGGCATTTGTGTCTGACTACTTAAACTGAACTGACGTACCTAATAAAATGGGCATTGAAAACTCAGTAAAAGGTTTTTTGGCACCCCAGGAAGCGAGTGGGATCATAACATAATTAAAATACATAGAAGGCAACTCTGAGTCAGCAAGGCAGCTACAGTACTTGGTAACTGTCACTTGATTACTCTTGAAAGCTGATAAAAATCAGAAACAGTGATTGCCCACCACAGGCATAAGATACCCTTGCTGCTTTAGAAACATAATCACTGTGTTGCAGGAGGTCTAATCAACAGCTGCCTATAATCTCTGTGATAGCTGTAAAAAATGTGTTAATGCAATATTCATGCAGGTAACTGTCACAGGCATAAAACATCATAACCTACTCCTTTTTACCAATGAATACTTTATTGGGCCATCCTGTTCCAACTTATTTTCCTACAAAAGCAATGCAGGTTCAACTGCTGAGTCTTCCTAGGCACTGTGAGCAACATCTCACTAAAAATGCCAGCCTTCAACCAAACTCCCAAAGAAGCACGGATCAGATGTTGGAGGCTATTTCTGGAGAAGATGGCCTGATTTAGTGCCCTGAATGTGATTCCACATTTCAGAGATAGTTCCTTTTGTTTAAAATATATTGGCAAAGTTTTCATTTGGCAAAGGCAAGAGATTGGTTATATGTGGGTCATTCTTCCTCCTACGTTCACGGCTCAGGAAAACATCAAAGAGGGAGGATTTTGTTTAGGAAACGCATTAGGCTGACACGACAACCACCTCTCAGTCTAGGAAGGTCGTTTAATCTCTCTGCATCTCACTTCAGGATAACCAAGTAGACAATACTTCTTTTCTGCTTTGCTTACAGACAGAGCAAACGTTGAAATAGACAATGTCACACTAATAACAAATTGTTTAAAATAGTTTGTGCAAAAGTATACAGTTTGCTATATATATATGTGAAACATATATGTAAAATTAACCAACATGGTAGCGTCTAATTATGAGACTTCAGAAGAGCTGGCATGACAGTAGACAAAAAGTATAAAAGCCTTCAGGTTTGTACTAAGAATCAAGAATCTCACCCATCTCAAGACCACGGAAGGTTCCCAAAAGACTGTAAGAAGCTCAGAAAATTAAGCAGTTATTTGAGAAATACAGCCCTTAATCAGTTTAATTGATTATTTTGTGTAGAACAATCAAAAACTTTGCTTATATAGCATTGCATATGAACTTTTATGCCATTTTCCTGTGATTAGAACATTAAACTTTTTATCTTTAAAGCCTGAAGTGATCTCCTCCTTGATAGAAAGGATTTAATTTTCAACTCCTTTTTGAATTTCATTTGCCAATTCAGTACTATTAAAACTTGCAGTGCATTAAATGAGGCAATGTGGAAAACATTTTTAAAGACAAGGAATCTTCCTGACAAAATGTCCAATGATGATATCAAATATCGTTTCAAATATACCTCTTGACTCACAGTTTAGCCACCCACAGTTCTACTGTCGTTTCAATAGCTTTACCAGAATAATAGCAGGAGATTCATCTGTTACCTAAAAGAAAATCTAAGCTCCCCTTAGAGCATCTTAAAATATAAAATACCAAACTTATCTGAGAAGAGCTAAAAGACAGATCCAAGAAATAAATTCAGTTGCTCCACGCAAAATTTACAACCTTCCTCAAAAAACCCTGCTCAGCTACTGCCTGCTCTACAGACACCTACATGTGATAGATATTTAGCGTTAAAAGTTACCAGACTACCTAGAGCTACCTAGAGTTGTGCCCAGGAGTGGTGCAAATCACTGCAACCATAAATCACGGGCTCCCCATCCCGGAGGAGCCCCACAGCCAAAATGCAGTACATCTCTGCTAGCGCCATCAGAGCTACGGCAAACACGCTGCACAGGAGCTTGAAAGAGCCAGACTTGTTAAACATATGCAGAGCAACTTAAAATGAACCTAAGATCACAATCAAGACCTAAATCTACATCACGGTCACAGTCAGAACAGGCTCATTGCAGCGATAAAATCAAGCTGCTCCAGATACGCGTGCAGGGTGCCCAGGCACCTCCGACACCCCGTTGACTCTGCCACGCTTCAGCTGTAGCTGTGCTGGGTAACTCAGAACAAGTCTCACACTCCATATTTCAGGATTCACAGATGAAGTAGCAACGTACTCCTCTTCTGCTTGGGAATCTGCTTGACGTCATGAGCTTGCTCTGAAAATATTTACCGTGGTTTATCCGAGTGAACATCATATACAACACAGAAAACAGGCACAGGCGGCACTTCAGCTCTTCCCCATAAGCTAATGTTTACTGCCATAGTCAGGATAGGCAGGTAAAATTTTCCTTTTTTTTTTTTTAAAACCAACTGTCTTCCCTCTCTGATGAATTCCTAAAAACTAATTATACAGGTTTAGGTTTGTTGAAGTTGTTCCCTCAGTTGCTCACCTTTCTCTTCCAGAGGACTCTGAATTATTAGTGTGCCAAAGCACAACTCCAGCAGGACAACCTGGTCTTATCCACATGCAAAGCAGCTGTCGAAATGGAGGCTGTACCTTTCCCAAGGATTTGCGGGTTTGACTGTCCTCAGGCAGAGAGGATAATGAGTCTCAATTTTCTACATCCAATTTGAGTAATGTAAATAATTGGTACATTAGCTAATAAAAGGGCCTTCGCTGTACTAATTACCTCTTTTAAGAAAACTTTGGGCACTATGTCATCTGATGAAAAAAATTTACGAAGACGACAAGCAAGTTCTAGACTGTAAGTCCCAAGAGGTGTAATTCAGAAGATCCCTGTTGGTCTGCCAATAGTTTTAGCTCATATTCTGAAAGCCTTTTTTTCTCAAGAGTGGTGGATTAACAAGCAAAGCTGGGGCACCCGAGGGTACTGGAAACACTGGGTTTCTCTGTTGGTGTCCTGCTACAAACACAGCTAAACTCAGATGCTTGTGCACTTATCTCTGTTCAAAAGCAGCCATATGTCCCGACTCTGGTCTTCAATCCTGATTTGTATGTACGTTGGAAGCTACTTTGGGCAAGTCAAAAAAAAGTTTTTTGACCAATTAGCTCTTGTTTTATATCCCTTATCTTTGAAAAAAATTAATCTGCAGTCAGATTTCTCAGTGCTCTCTAGAAAGAATCTCAACATTAGTCCATTGGTAATACAATAACACAAATAAAGTAATCACCTCAGGTATGCTTTCAGCAGAGCACCACGCAAACGTCAGCTAATTATTGTTAATGACAAAATTATCTTCAAGCCTCTTTTCTAGATGTGTGAGAACCAGTCTTTTGATTTTATAATGATGAAATTATAAAAATGTTTTCAAAGAACAAATGAAGTAACAGGGCATAAAATACTGAAAGAGGTGTAAAAGCAGTTAATTATGTTGTACAATATATTATATTCTCATAAAGCAGTCAGGACTAAGGGATAACATGAATGGAGATTCAGTATTTTATTACCTTCAAAACCTTTCTGCTTACACTGTCAGCTCAGTAGCCTGAAAACATTCAGTTTGTAGAGAGCCAAATTTATGTTGTGATAACCAGGGACTGTGGAAGCAATCTCTGTCCGGAGCGCATGAGATGAGGATGCAGAGCAATGCTGTTCAGGAAGCATAGGCTTCAGTGCAAGCTCTAAAATGTTACGCTGTTAGTTCTGAAGAAATACATGAGTAGTCACCACTTCACAATTTTCTGGGCAGTCTAGGAACTTAGGACATCTGACGTATGGCTCATATGTGATATGTACTGTCACAAGTCATTATGAGGTGTTTAACACATTTTACATATTTGAGATCAGGTATGTGGAAAGTGTGGAAACATTATTTTTCTGATATATCTTCTGTAGAATTAAACATGCTGCCTGTCAAGTCCCAAACAACTTTTTTTCCTTAAACTGAAATAAAATCTTTTACATAAATATAAATATTGAAGCAGACAACAACAACAACAAAAAAGGTGTTTCGTGTTTGCTTCCTCTGTTCTAAAATCCGTTCCGGATGTTTTCATAAATTGCTATTTTGGAAAAAATAAATAGGCATGCAGGATACATAAATGAATATGGAATTATCTTTGAGCAGTCAGTCCATGAGCTGTAGGTACTTTAGAGGTATTAAATACTTTGGAGGGGAAGCTCTTGTATCCTCTGAGCTGTTTAAATACCTGTAAAGTCTTTTCATTCAAACCGAAGGGCCCTGTGATCATTCATTTGCCCTGTAAGAGGCATTCGGTGGAAGAGGTTAAAGGAAGGGAAAGATCTAGGTCTATCTGGAGGGTCACAGACTTCTCTCTGCTCAGAAACAAAGCTTATAGCAAGACGAGGATGCACCAAAGGAAACGCCAGTACGTGTTTGTTTACTACTGACATGACGCATACTCTTTGTGATTTGTATTTATTGCTTCCTTACGAGTGAAAGCAGCCTCTCCCACTTCAAAACTGCCAGGTTTCACAGAAAATTATTGCCGCAATCTCCTTTTCTACTGTGTCCCTGACCAGTACCAAGTAAAGTTTTACTTTATGTAAAAATAAAAGTGACATATATTTATAATGTGTTGATGCTAGAGTAGTGTAACAACACAACCTTGTTGCTGTAAACCTCATCCTTCCCTTCCAAGCTGGTTCTAAACTTAATTTCTGCAGTCTTCAAACCAGCACAATTTTTCTGCTTGCTCCACCACAGTTTGCAGCATAGCTAAAAACAACACAGCGGGATGTGGCAGCCTCTCTGGAGTGATCATGCCAGCTCTTCAGATGCCAAGAGAAAGATGAGACAGCACCGGAGATTTAGGCTACATGAATATGCATAATCCTGTGTGTTTGTCTCCCCACTTCTTTGGGACATTAATTTCTCAAAGGGGAGGTATTTTCCACCTTCATCTTCCTGGGCTGGGCTGGGTTTTATTCTGGAAGTCTAGCTGGCTTGCGGTTAGGTTTTGGATCTTGTTTTTGAAATAGAGATACTGGAAAATACATGGGAAGATAAGCTCTTTGCTCTTTCTCTCTTTGTCTCTTACACACACATCACCTGCCACTCGGCCAATGTAGGTAGATGTGTCTGTGAGTAGGAAAGGAAAAAGTCCTGGTTTCATTGGTCTTAATTCACCTGCTTCTGGCTGATTTAGTAGAACAGCTTTAGCCTTTTCATGCCCTCAGTCGAAGGGTAAGCACAATAATTATGACCAATCCAAGATGGAAACTGGCTGAAAAAGGTCTATCGTTTTAGCCTTTGGTTGAGCAGGGAAGCAGTCATCACACCGGGATTCGCTCCCCCAAAATGGTACCTAAGGCACAGTCAATCATTCACTGATATGTGCTTTCTCAGAGGTCAGTGACTCTGAGAGTCATTGCCATATACTTTCTGGTTGTTGAAAGGGCTTCCAAAGCACTGCTTCCTTCTCCTTTTTCTCCTCGTCTGTCATCATTTGTTGTACTTTCTCTGCTAATGTTCTTGGCCAGTTAGGTGAAATTAAACCAGAGTGACAGCATGAAAATGGCAGAAAATCAATTGGTGTGTTCACCTAAGAACAATATCAGGTTTTAACTTATCCTGGGATATCCTTTTGTCAAAAAAAAAGGAAGTCTCCACTGTTTCTGCTTGAACTGTCTTTGCTGTACCATGGATGGACACCTTGGTAATGTATGTTCCCTCAGCTGAGACAAAGGAATGCAACGTGCTAAAACAACAATTTTCCATGCACTGATATTTGCCAGAATTTCTGACATCAATTCAGCTGTTAGTCTGGAGATGGCTGCTGCCAAATAACATGTATGTGACCCACACGTCAGATAGAGTAAATCTTCTTTCTCTGGTTTGTCCCCTCGATCATTTTGATCATCTACTGGATGTTAACAGCTATAGAATTCAGTTGTTATCTTTTTGTCTGTACAAGTTAATGAACTTTGTTTCTTAAGTTGTTATTTCAGTTGTCTGTGCGTGACACAGTAGTTTGGCATCGGAGAAAGTACCAGTCTCCTGGAACCCAAGGGCAGAGTTGGATTTTAACGCTCTGCAACCATGGTTACATCCACTGTGCTTTCCTGAATTTCACATAATTAACTAGCTTAGCACTGTTGCAGCAAGAAAGGCTATTCATTCGCTTGATCTTTCCGCATGGTAGTCCTTTCTGTTAGCTGTTTGTTCAAAACAGCTCAAACAGCGAAACAGATCACGAACATTTCTGTAGTTATGGCAGCTATATTTTCTTTAATTGACCTTAGAGGGAAACAAAAGTTCATTTCTAAGTGTGCATATGTGTTTGGGGCTAATTTAAGTTTAATTTCTGAGATCTTTTTGCGTGGTATTTGTAATATAAAAATGATTTCTTTTTTGTCCTGTATTTACTGTTTCCTATAACCTCAGAATTTACATTTTGAACAGGAAATGTCATAATAATTCAGCAAGGAAAGCAGAAAGAGAAACCAAGGGAACCACTCAACCCCCAGCCAGAAATAGCGGCTGCAAACCTTCCATTTGCTTTTAAGGTTCGTAAAGCAGCCACAGGCCAGAAGGAGAAATGGAAGATTATGGGCACAGATGGTCAGAGGCTGAAAGAGGTAAAGGTAACCGAGGAAACTCTCTTAAGAAACCGAAACAATATCATTTATGTTCTGGCTTTGTTTGGCTCTGGGCAGTTAAGAGCAGCTGACTGAAAACTATGGCTTATTTTGGAATTGTGTGTGTTGAGAGGAGATTTACCTTTACAGTATTTTATCCCTGGTAATGTTTAGAGCTGAACAAGGTCTGGGACAGTCCCAGATTAAAAGAATTGCAGATTCAGTCTACAATTTTCTAATTGCAACCCATTGTTATTTTTAACTGTATTACCACAATTAAAGTTACAGCCTGAAGTGCCGAAATTCTTTTTCAGGCATTTCTACTTTTTATTAACAAAGGATAATTGTACGTCATCATATTAATTCCTGAACAATGAGGTTTCAGAAATGGTGATATTTGGGTATGAAGTAAAATAGAGAATACTGAATACATAAGTCAGTCCATAATATGCCTAAAAGCTGAAGAAGATATAATTGTTGCTAAATGATTACAGAACATTCTAAACAATAGTTAGGGTTTTAGAAAAAAATGCATAGGATAGAGCTGTCTAAATAGGAATTTTCATATGAATAAAAATCTTGGTATGTGTCAAAGCCCCCAACTGGTTTCAATAAGGATTTATTGGCGTGTGTGGAGTTCCCCTGCCCACATACGTAAGTAGTTCTCTCAAGTTGCTGTAATTACAACATGCAAGACCCCAAAATCAATCCCCACTGTTGGAAAAAGGAAATGTGCACCGGTGCCTATGGTCATGACATGAACATGCCTGCATTGACACCTCTTAAACGAGGGAAGCATTCTTGGATAAAAAGAATACCTTTGAGTACTTGTATACCCAAAATCTTCTTATGGGTAAAGGGGAACAAATTCTACTGTATGGAGACAAGAATTTATTATTGCCCTGACTAAAATACGAACAATCTAATCAAGAGATTATAAACAATTATTAGTCCAGTTACAATGTTAGTAACAGCCATAGTCCAAATTAATAGAAAACCCCCTCATTGGTAATACAGTTTCAATTGTAATTAAAAACCATTGACCAGTCTCTCTTCCTTTTCTGTGCTGTGATGCTCACCCTTCCAGGGTTCATCTGGGTCACAAGGCTGATGGTTTCAGTCTTTCCCAAAAAGACTAGAAAGAGGGATTTGCCGCAAGTTGTTAGCATCCTAGGATTTCTGCTGGGAGGTGTACAACATCTGCGATGGGGTTTCCTTCCTCCTCAGTCTTGGGATCTCCTTGGGTTTCTTTTCAAATGTTTTTTTGCTCACAGCCCCAGGTCCTCTCTCAGGGGCTCTCATCAAAAGCCAGAGAGCAGCACAGTGGTCAGCTCGGCACCGGGGCTGCTGACCCCCTACCTCGGTCAGGATGGTGCCACATTGGAGATCACAGGCTGAGGTTAGAAGAGGAGAACCCACAGGCATGGCCCCTCTCGGCAACCGCCAAACCAGGCTGAACCCAGCTGTGGACACGGCAGGCCTGGATAAGTCCTGAGACCCTGCGCTGTTGGAACAGTATGAAGCCAAGGACTTGTTACAGCTAATGAGAGAATCATTTTTCGTGGGCTACAGTGACAAGAGTGGTGTGACTGGAGGCAACTGCTGCTGGAGAATGTTCTATTAGATACTCTCGCTTCTCCAAGATGCCAGACCAGACGTACATGCTCTGCCCACACGCACCGCTGGTGCTGAGCCAAACCATCTTCTAGGAAATCACAGGTCACCAGCTGCCGGAGTTGGCATCCCGGCAAGGAGGAGGCAAAGGGAACCGAACAGGACATTGCTGGTATCTAGTGGGGAGAAAGGTTGCAATAAAAGCGATCTTAAATGGGAGGTGCAGATTTATATTTGGGGAGATGGGGAGGAGGTGTTAATGACCTTCTTAATGTAGACCCTTCGTTAAATACTTTTATGTTGATGCTCACCTTTCAGCAGCGCAGTTACGTTCATCACAAGGTAATACCACGTAGCTGTTCTGGGTACTGGCTAAACCTGTGCAGCTCCGGTGAATGTCTAATTTGTACTGTAGTTCACATAAGAAATTATCACCAGATGATGAGCTCAGAATGTTTATATGACCTTGATAAAAAGGAAAATCTGAAGAAAAAAATGCTCAGTGTTTATTACAGTGTAACACATAAAACAATATGAGGAAACTTTGGTCTTGGAATGTGACATTTAGGTGGAAGCATTTACTACTACTACCATTTCGCTGATACACCTTTTTTTTAAAAAAAGTGATGTGTCCATTTACCGTATCAACATTTTATAAAACTGTTTCTGCTAATGAGATTTTGAGTGTTGATGCTTTCAGATACTCTGTCTGTCACAGAAAGAGTGATGCAACACTTAGTCATGTAAAACAACTTGGGGACTAACCAGAAATCAAGTCACTAAAATAATTAGAGCATCTGTTCAACATCTGTTGTTTAACTTAATTTACTAGGTCTGAGTACAGGAAAAAACAGTGTTCTCCTTACTGGTCCATTGACAAATAAAGTAATGAGAAATTGATTGGAATTATTAACAGCTCCATTTCAGCTTAATGCGCATAAGATATCACTTAAGTCTGACGTGATTTTTTTTTTAATTCAGAATTTGATCATACAAATTATCGCTTTTCAGCTACTTCTGCTAGCAGCATTTTGAACATAAGAAGCAAGCAAGAAAATGTTCAACATGTTTGAAGTGAACAATATATAACAAAACTCTTGTTTAACTTCCTTATGACTGTAGCCGCTTGAGTTCAGGATGAAATATTCTCTTTTTTTTCCTCATCTGGTTCTGTGGAAATGAAAGCAACATCATGGAACCCAGACCTCTGCTAACGTAGCCATTTCACCTCACTTAGAGTTCTAAGGAAATTTCTGAGAAAACTAAACATTATTCTTTTTTAATCCATTTTATTCACCTTAATTTGAACTTTTTGAAGTATGTAAGCATCATATTATTTCCTTTAACATATTAAAAATAGACCATATAGAATATGAGATTAAATCATATTTGTGCTTCAGGGGTGTAAATATTTATAAGCTTTACATGACACATAGTCAGCATTTATTGCCGTTGTAGCTACTGATTAGTAAAATCTCGAGTGAAAAAGGTTACATTAGTCTTGCATTAAAACACTCTGAAATGGACCTTGCATCACATTTTATCGCTTTTTTTTTTCTCTAATGTGAGTGTTCTGCAAAGCGTTTAAATTCATCAGCTATCCCTCGAAGTTTTTTAATCGCTTTCTTTTCTGTTATGGAAATAATTCGTAACTGAGTGATATTTACTGGAATAGAATCTACTCCTCCTACTAGAAAAGTACAGTTTTAACCTGGGGCTCTCAGGGGGGCCCTCATTCAAAGGAAACCTCTCACTCTGCTGAGGTTTTTGTTCACTTGAGCTTAAGTATCGCTGAGGAGGAGGAAGGGGGGAGGAAGAGGAGGTTTAGATGTTGGGAATACAGGCAGTGACTAATCCTGCAAGGCTGTGCCTCCTTTTCGCTAACAACAGTTCCCACAGACTTGCTTGAGAAAGAGTGCAAACATCTGAGGGCAAATTAGACCTCGTGTAAATAATGGAAACGATTGGTTTCACTTAAGCATGTGATTTAAGGAGCCTGAAGAAAAGTATAGGAAATCCAACAGGTTTCAGCTCATGAATGTGTGGGCAAAGCAGATAACTTTCTAACATTTCATCCATCTAATGGGAAGAATTCACTGGTCTTACTAAGTCCAAGTTTAGTATACAACAGAGTATAAGCTCAGTACGAAACAGAGTTTAGCGCTGCATTTTATTGTGCACGTGAGCCCAGATACATAATCATGTTATCATGTCAGCTGATTTCCAGGTATTTTTGATGTGCATGTTTTTTTCCTATTATTTCATTAAAAACTAATCTAAGTCAAATTACCAAGAATTTACATGGGTTGAGAGCATTCAAACTGATAAGTGCTGCAGCTCAGCTGATAAACTTATAATGCTGCGGTAATTTGTTTTTGTGTTTCCCATAGCTTCACACGTCAGTGTTCTTGGCATACCAACACACAAAACAAGCCAGATCAGTTTAGGTGGACATTTTGCGGGGAAGCAAAGCGTTAGCTCCCATCTGTTTCCCTTTCTCAGTGTTATTGCTCTCTGGCACCCTGACCCAACACGCCAGGCTCAGAGGAAGAGGAGGAAGAGGAAGAACCGCTGTGCCGCACGAGGCATGCGAATGGTGTCATCACTGGGGCATCACGGAAGGGAAGGGAAGCCCCAGGCTTTCTCCCTGGCTTGTGCCTGGACTAAGGAGACACCGTGTGATTTGTGGAGGGAGATGCACACCCCCGCCATAGGGCTTGGGACATGACATAGAGAGCATCAGGACTTCCATCCACCCTGGGGCTGCACCTGTCTCTGGATTTCCTCCGCGACTCTGAGATAAAAACCTCCGAATTCATTGTGAACAGAGAAAAGAGAGAGAGATGAAACTGGCCTTCCAGTTTTGCAAGCTGTGGTGAAAGTGTCGATTGACTTGTATGTAATTGAGGTGCCGTCTAATCACAGAAACAAGACTCTGCAGTACCTGCTGCATGTTATGCCTGGCTCTGGGTTGTGCTATAACCCATGCACTTCGCTGAAAACTTGCAAAAAATAAGAGACAAAGTCATGCAAGATGGAGGAAAATTTTCAGACCATCATCTACAAAAAAGAAGCCTGATCTGCTTTTCCAAAAGCAGCAAGAGTTTATTTCCAAGTCTTCTTTTAATACTAATTCTTGTCATGACCATGGTGAATTTCTACATTTCAGATTATTTTTGGTTTCTCTGAGGCAGATGGAGTTTGCCTTTCACATGATGTCCTGAGGGTGAAGGTTCAATAAGGATGAACTATGCAATCTGCTTCACTTATAACACATGACATGCTGTTGATCAAAGAAAAACGTGTTAGGGACCAGATGTGGCAAGAAGTAATAACATGTCCCAAGTCTTGCTTTCACCTAATGCATGACATGGTAGAGCTAAAAGTACTTGTAAGATGTGATCAATAGGGAAAACATAAGTGAATATCACAGAAGAAATATCTCAGCTATTTTTTTCTCATTATTAATTCTCCCCTTCCCTATTTTAATATTCTGCTATAATTTCCCTCTTGTGTTTAATTTTCTTCATCACGTTTTTACCCCATTGGGATATTTCACTTAAAATTGGATTGATAGCTGCCTTTAATTTATTCTTTTCATTTAAAATGCAGGGGTCCACTTTTTTTCCCAAAGGGTACAACACTACTGAGGATTATTTCAAATCCTGAAGGAAAGAAGCGTGTTCCAATTAGTCAAATTCTCTCCCTTTGTCTCAGTACGGTTGCTTATTTCTATTTATTCTGTAGACTTTTAATGTAGTATAACCATTTAAACAGTTCCAGTTTTGAATCTATTGAAGAGATCTTGGGTTTAAGAGATGAAAAAAGAAAAGTGATCATTGTTTCTTTTCTAGATTTGACATAGGGTTTTTATGTGATGTACTATCATTTCATCTTTGTGTTAAACTTTCCCATCTACCCAATGAATTAGTATAGAAAACAGCAGAACATGATTTAACAATGTCATGCTTTTTAAAAAAAAAAATTAAAATCAACAACTAAACAAAAAACCCTCACCGCACTAGAAGGACGTTTGGTTTGCAAGCTAAGATAATCCTTCAACTCCCTTTTATTTCCTTGTTTCCTCAGTTGAGACACAGTCCAAAGGATCAGAATAATCTTTTTAAAAAAAATAAATCATGATCTATGAGGAAAGCTACTAGGATTGTTTAGACTGAAGAAGAAAAGGCTAATGGGAGAGTATGTTAATGGTTTTCAGACACAGGTATTTGAGAAGAGGACACATTAATCTTATCTCCATGTCAGTGCTGAATAGAATAAGTGGTAATGGATTTAAATTTCAACAAGAAAGATGGGGGTTAGTCATTAGAAAAAAGTCTCTAATAAAAAGGACATTGAAGCCTGGGGTATTACGGAGCCTTTAAGTTCAATTTAGACAAACATCTGTCATAGATATTAACACTTTGGGAGACAGGTTTATGAATAAGCTGATCTCTTGAGTTCTCTGCTTGCCAGACATATTTTCTAAACTCCATTCCTTTTCCTGAATCCTTTGCTCTCCTGTCCTACCTGTAAGAGACACGAGTGACTCGTTCTGAGTGAGCATTGTCCCCATCAAAACAGCACAGGTGGGGCCATGCATGTATATGTCACTGAAATGCAACTAATTTATAGATGCATCCTTTTATAGATAGTTTACTGCCAATTCCTACCTTTAATACTTGCTAACATTAAAAAAAAAAAGAAAAAAAAGACAATCTCAACAACTCTGTTCATCAAATCATTGTGTTTTTCTGGACTATAATATGGGCTTTCTTTATTTTCTAATTCAAGCCACAGTGTCATCTCATAGTTTATGGTCATAATCTTTCAACACAACCTTCTAACTATCTCATTAGGTACTCAGGATGGTTGAGAGTTCTTTTTCTCATTCTTTCTGTGATTTTTTGTTTAAACAGGAGGGCATCTTGTCCTGTAAGATGGAGTCTGGTTTGGCTTTCTTAATTTCACAAAGTCTGTTTGCAAACGTTACTTGCAGCTGAGACAGTACCTACCCTCTCCCCCTCCAACACCAGACTGCAGCTGTTTTCTTTACTGTCCTCTCTGACATCTAGGCTGCAGGACGCACTTGTCCCTAGGCTGTAACACGTTACCATTTTCAAATCATTTGAATTCTCCAAAGGACATTTTTAAATGCTGTAGCAAGACACTTCCAGTTATTCACTGAGAAATTTTAAGGGCATGTACAGATTCAGAGCTAAAGCTGGATTCTCTGCTGCTTGCTGGCAAGCATCCTGGAAACTGGAATAGAGGAAAAACCCTAACACACTATCACACTGTGCAAAGTAGTTGAAATATGTCCTTTGCACTGTGATTGATACCGGGAAAAGAGAAAGGAATTCTCAGTGCCGCTGTGTCTTTTGCCCATGTAGCCATGGGGACTACTGCCCTGTGGGAGCTGAGTCCATCGTGGTACAGCACGGGCTGAGCTCAGGCTCAGTAGGGGCCACTGCTTGCAAACTGCTTCGGAGAATCTAAGGAAATCCGATAAAACATGTTAATGAGTGTGGTATTAATAGACAAATAGATTTGGCTGCTGAACATCTTTGTAATTTGTGAAAAGTAATGATGTTCTGAAGCACCCTCAGTTAATGAAAATAAATTGTGTGTTCTTAACATATCATTAAAGAATGTAGTTCGTATTAGTATCGGCTTTTATTTAAAAACATATTTGTTGAGGAAAAATATGGAAGATACACCATAGGGACATCTTCTGAACTCAGCAGGGGAAGGCACTTGTAGGGTTTAACCCCTTTACCTTGACACATTTCTATAAAGCTAACTTGAGCTTCCCAGTACAGCCTTGCTAAAAGCAGAATATTCTTACCCTGGAAAAATAATACTGTAATCCATCATCTACTTGCACCTTGCTAAAAGCAGAATATTCATACCCCGGAGAAATAATACTGTAATCCATCATCTACTTGCTTTCCTCTTAATTCGAGTAGGTAGTTTCTTTTTTTTTCAGTTTAGTGAGACAGTAATATGGTATGTCTTATTCTGCCTTCAGTGGTCTGAGTAACACCGTTTAGTATTTGAGTTTATCTTCCTTTCCAGTAGCTCTGTTGTCATCTGTAACAGAGGGGAGTGTGTTCTTTGCCTCTGCACAGCTGATCCCCCTCAGTTTCGACATCTCATACAGAAGCATGAAAAGGATTCTTCTTCATCTATGAGTTACACAGTCTAAATTCACTCTTTTAAGGAGTTTAATAATACTAATTCACCTCCTTAGTAAAGTAAGGACAGTCAGTATGATCCACATTGCATAAAAACCAAGACAGAAACAGTAAGATGGTAACTCGCTCAGTGATGTTAGCACAATTCAACCTGGTTTACCAGTTTAGACCTCAGTAGCTCATCGTCCCGCTGTTCCTTAGCCAGCTATTACGAATACACAGAACAAGATAGCTTTTTTTTGCCGCACAACTCCCACCACAGTCTATGCCACTTTGGTACTTCATTCCACTTGGGGCCAGAAAGTTTTTCATTATTCTCAACATGAAACTTCCCCTCTGCAAGTTAAGCCTGTTACTTGCTAACCTACTCATTAGGCTCTGTTCCAGTTCAGCATCACAGCTAGCTAGAAAATTTCCATTAAAACTCAATTCTGCCCACAAGATGAGAAAATTGATCATCAAAATTTTTCAAATAAATATTAACTATCATCAGCTTGCTCTGAGACCATTTTCTGAAGCCAGTGAAAATGTTTAATAACTAACTGACATTAAACAATATGCAAAAATATCTTAATAATCTAGCATTGCATTTAATTGAAGATTTTAATAAAAACTTAATGAAGGTTCCCGCATTTGTACTTGGGGGCTATCCTGAACTCAATACCATTCAAATTCCATTAGTGCTAATGGCCTAATGCCAAATGTGGAGAATATAAAACACATAAAATTTACTTTTAATAAGTCATTCATCCTACATTAAATATAAAACTATTATTAAAAACACATTCAAGAGGATTAAACACTATTATTACAATGAATGTTCTTAATAATCAGTTGATATTTATTTAGTATATAGCACTGTCTAATTATTACACAGTTATGGTTTTATAATGCCCCTGTAAATCTTCAGCAAATGAAATGTCTATCTGGAAACATTAATTTTAAAAGTTATCAAAATGCATATTTTAATGTCATTGGCATGTCATTTTTTTTTATAAAGAGAGAGAGGAAAAGTTTTATTGAAAGAACATTTGGGCAAGAGAACTTTAATTTAGAGAAACAAGACAGTGAGTACACACCAGATCATCAGAAGAAGGCTGCCTCTCAAAGCAGCGTCGATTTTTTAATGCAAAAATATTTAAATGAAAATAATCTGTCTTCTTCACATGAGATTTTACCAAAGAAAAAATGATACACAGATAGTTATCAGACCAAGGGGAAAGGACATGGCAAATTGAGCAGAATGCAGGCAGGGAAAGTGTCAGGCAGCTGAGTTTTGGACAAGAAAAACTTTTCAAGTCCTCAAAAAGGAAGTGGAAATCTTGAATTTGGATAAGTGGTACATGAGTTAACATACACAGGGAACTTCTAGCAGATACAGCTCCAAACTAAACATAGAAGACCACACTCCTTGCGATATGCAAGTGCACACAGGACTAGCCAGAGCTAAAGGAAATGCCTATATATTGCTTGATATTGATCCTTGCACATCCACACCCCCTAAGGGACAGAAAGCCTCTGAGAATCGGCTTGGTGTATACAACGAGGTACGTATTCACAAAGTTTGTATGTATGCAGACTCTGACTTTAAGTCTACTAAAGCCAATGCACACCTCTTCGTTGACATGAGGAGGCTATGAGTCACAAATAATGCCATATGCCTGGCTTGTACTAATCACTTTAATGAGCTACGGTTGCATTTAAAAGAAGAAAGAAAAAAAAAAAACAGAAAAATGAAAGAAAGGGTCTGCTTTGACTTTGAAATCCTTTGATTTCACTGGTTTCTGTCCTAACATTAAAGTTATTTAAATATGTTTTAATTGATTACATTACAAACACATAAGGCTTTGAAATACAGAATGTTAATGAGAGTTTTTACTATTTAGCCACAGCACCTTACAAAATATATATGATTTAGCTATATTTGGTGAAAAATACTCTCTAAAGCTTTAAGATAATTCAAAATTGTTCTTTTTACTTGGTTTATTCATATGAAATTCTGGGCAACCTCCTCAAGAAGTTAAAAAGAGTCATTCACAATCCAAGGATTATGCTTGAATCTAAAATTATTGAAAGAGATCTCAATTTCGTAGAATCATAGAATCACAGAATGGTTTGATTGGAATGGACCTTAAAGATTATCTAGTTCCAACTCCCCCTGCCATGGGCAGGGACACCTTCCACCAGACCAGGTTGCTCAAAGCTCCATCCAACCTGTGAACCCTCCCAGGGATGGGTTAGCCACAGCTTCTCTGGGCAACCTCTGTCACTGCCTCACCACCCTCACCGGGAAGAATTTCTTCCTAATATCTCATCTAAACTTTCACTCTTCTAGTTTAAAGCCATTGCACCTTTTCATATCACTCCATGCCCATGTAAAAAGTCCCTCCCTGCCTTTCTTGTAGGCCCCGGAGCCTTCTCTTCTCCACGTTGAACAACCCCAACTCTCTCAGCCTGTCCTCACAGCAGAGGTGCTCCAGCCCTCGGATCATCTTTGTGGCCCACTCTGGACTCGCTCTAACAGGTCCATGTCCTTGTGCTGAGGACCCCAGAGCTGAAGGCAGGACTGCAGGGGGGGTCTCACTAGAGCGGAGCAGAGGGGCAGAATCCCCTCCCTCGACCTGCTGGTTTGGATGCAGCCCAGGACTCGGTTGGCTTTCTGGGCTGCCAGTGCACATGTCCAGGTCATGGTGAGCTTCTCGTCAACCAGCACCCCCAAGTCCTTCTCCTCAGGGCTGCTCTCAGTCCATTCTCTGCTTATGTATCCCTACATGGGGTTGCCCCAACCCAGGTGCAGGACCTTGCACTTGACCTTGTTGAACTCCACGAGATTCGCACGGACTCACCTCTCCAGCCTGTCCAGGTCCCTCTGGATGGCATTCCTTCCCTCCAGCATGTTGACCACACCGCACAGACAATTTGCTAGGGTGCACTCCATCCCACTGTCCATGTCACCGACAAAGATGTTAAACAACACCAGTCCCAATACCGACCCCTGAGGAATGCCACTCGTCACCGATCTCCACTCGGACATCGAGCCCTTGACTGCAACTCTGAGTGCGACCATCCAGCCAATTCCTTATCCACCAAGTGGTCCATCCATCAAATCCATGTCTCTCCAATTTAGAGACAAGGATGCTGTGCAGGACAGCATCAAATGCTTTGCACAAGTCCAGGTAGATGACGTCAGTTGCTGTTTCCTTATCCGCCAATGCTGCAACCCCATCGTAGAAGACCACCAAATTTGTCAGGCATGATTTGCCCTTAGTGAAGCCATGTTGGCTGTCACCAACCTTATTTTCCATGTGCCCTACCATAGTTTCTAGGAGGATCTGCTCCATGATCTTGCCGGGCACAGAGGTGAGACTGACTGGCCTGTAGTTCCCCAGGTCTTCCTTTTTTCCCTGTTTAAAAATATGGGCTATGTTTTTAGTGATGGTCTTTATTAAAAATTTTCACTTGAAGATAGGTAACTACCAGCAAAGGATAGAATATCATAAAAAACAGAAAGAAAAGGTTAAGGAATACCAAGTTAAATGTTTTCCAGTCAACTGTGTCTGATAAAATTCACTCCTAGATACTTAAAAAATTTGCCTGAGGCAAGCTCGGAACCATTACCGTTACCATCTACTAACACTGGGAAACTGAGAGCTGTCCAAAAGTGCCGATCTTTAAAGAGGGAGAAAAAGAGCATCACTTCAAGGCCCTATGGGGGCCAGTGGCTCTGTGGGGCCAGGGGCCATGGGGGCTCCCCATGAGTCCATCAAGGCAGGAACTGGCAGCCCCAGGGGGCTGATATGGGGTCCTGGGCCACGGGCATGGTGTGGGGTGCCCCAGGGCTGGGCAGGGCCAGGCTAAGCTGGAAGAGCCTCAGGGATATGAGACATGAAATGTCATATGCTTATCTTCAAGGAGATCCTAGATACCATTTTGCAAACAACTGTGTTAAGAAAACCAGGTAAAACCAGCCAAGATTGAATTATTGGAACACCTGTGTCAAAATAGTTGGATAAAAATATAGAGGAGGTAATTATCAGTAGCTCAAGGGGTGTTTCATGAGGATAGACTGAATGTTTTCATAACAAGTGGGACCATAACATAGCAAATATACTGATTAAAGGTGGAGAAGGGAGAGGCCAGCAGTATGCTAGAGGAATGGATCCAAATGTAACATAAGTAATCTTCACAAACAGTAGAAACAGTCTGGAAAATACACGTCATAGTGAAAACACGTGCAGTGTACAGCACTGAAGCAACAATGTGCCCGCTATTGCAAAACATAGATATACATCATTATAAGTTCCACAAGCAAGATTTTAGTCCATGACATATCTGAAATAATTTTTTATGCTGCATTCAGAATTCATAGTATGTCTGCTGGCGTTACACATCTAGTTTGGGTAGAGCCTTCAGGACCAACCAAAGAAAGTCCAGAGTAAAGCAACAGGAGTGATCAGACATGGCGAGAAAATTACATACTAGGAAAAAGTGCAAGAATTGCTGTAAGTTAGCCGAAAAGACTAAGAATGAACATGTTAAGCTTTCAAACATAGAAAAGACCTTTGGAAAAGGAAGCACATAATATATTCTTCAACATTAAATGAATGGGAAAAATATGCAGTTAATACAGCAAAAAAAAAATTTGTACATCCAGTTCGAACAGTTTGTTTAAATGCTCCCTAACATGGTCCTCCTCCACTGAGGGTAGGTGTTCCTTGCTCCACACTTTCTCTCTGGTCTCAGGGGCCTGTGATTTGCTAAAGAAGCCCTAATTTTCACCACGGCTCACTATTCTGCATTCTGATCGTTTGCCGTCCTGCTGCAGATTCACAGGTCCCCTGAGCAGGCATGACTTTTGTAGGAGCGTTTGAGCAACTGTTGGTAGAAGTTCTGGAAATGTGTAATTAACATGGGGCATGGAGGGGAGGATGAAGGGAGAAATTAAGCATGGTAAGTAAAGTGCATGTCACCCCAATATACTGTAAAACCACTAAATCCTCAGAATAGGCAAATAAATCCAGTTTTCTTCATGGATAAAAACTGGCACCCTCGATATCCTGAAGACTGAAGGTCTGACACTCCAGTCATGAAACCTTCTGTACACATATGTACTCCGATCCATGAAGAACTGGACTGAAGATGATCTATTGCAATTCTAGAAGAGATATATTTATGTAATGAAAGAGGGAGAAGATGATAAAAACAAGATTCTGAGTTCACTTGTTGCATGCACCATAACATCTCACCCTTTTATTTTATTTTCTTTCTTGTAAAAGCTGACATATTCCCTCTGCTTAGAGAGTCTCATTCTTTGATGGACATTGTTGGATTTTTGTGGGGAAAAGGGTGAGACAAAAAATAGTGAAAACTGGAAGATAAAAGACAGCAAGCATTCTTTATTTGCTTGTGGTAGACACACGAGAAGGATGTTTAAAAGGATAGTTTGTGAATATGAGTATTTTGTTGGGTTTTAGTGCAAACATTTTGACCGCTGACTGTTGGAAGATACCATTCTGCTGCCACTCAGGTGGGTCTGCCAATACTAAGAGCCTTCCTGGTGAGCTGGAACAAGGCCATAGTGGTTTGTCTGCCACATGCTGCCTTCTCCTCTTCATGACTTTTTAAGAATTCTGTCTTATATTTGGCCCTGACATTATATATAAGTCTAAGACGAACTTCCATTCAGATCTCTACAGAATGTGAGCAGGTCTGACAGCTTTATACCTCCCATGTGGATAAAAAAGAACTAATCATGATGGCAAATTGAAATATTATGAGCATAAACACAGATTTTGCCAGCTACTAACTAGAAGAACGAGTCATTGTTGAGAGTTATAATTTAAAACCAGGCACAGGAAAAAAAGACTTTTGGAGAAAAGTGCAGAAAAATCCTGCATAAAATTAAGGAAGTTTTACCTTCGTACATGCCAAGAAACTAATTAAAAATGAAATTGCAGGCCAACAGTGGAATCACTATGAAAAGAAAATTAATATGGGAAAATAAGATTACTGTTGAATATTCTACGTCAGAGGCCAAGACCTGGGTCGAATATTGGTTCTAACAGAAGATGGATCTATTTTCCACTTCATAACTCTGTTACTAGCGTTTAATAAAACTCCTATACAGATTGCAATTAAGTAAGACAAGTTAGGTTTTACAGAAAATAAATTAGATTCTATGCCATTTCAATTTTTTTTTTTTTTTAACAAATTGATAAGCAAATATGAATTGGCATCTATAGACAGATAAAAGATGCAATTGTTTAGAAATTCTTGGTAATTTTTGTAGTGCATTCCATATGCCTGTAGGAAATGGCAGAATTGTTCCAAGCTACTCAGAAAAAAAATGTATGGTTGTATGAATAAGTATTTTCTCTGTAAAGTTAACTCATGAGTTCCAACTTTGTAGAAGTAGAAATGTTCTGGGCTTTGAGCTACAGACTTCCAGCACAGTATCATCCAATACTCATGCATTTTGAAGTTTGTATTGTGGTGATATTCACCTCGCCTAGAAAGCCAATTTTCAGGTATGAGATTTCAGATTTTTTATTAAGCACTGAAAGTAATTCCTACCTAGAACACTGTGCGAATATCGTCTGCCAAAGTGTGAATCTGTCAGGAGCTGTAGCAGCAACGACCAAATCAGATTTGATAAGAATCTTCTCTTGAATCAAAGTACTTTTGAGTTTCCTAGTATTATCTTAATATCGCCATTTATCTACTCCTCCCAAGAGGAGAAATAAGAAAGTGTTATGAAAAAGGCTGTGCTCAAATATTTTTAGTTTATAGTCCCAAGAACTGAGTGAGTAACAACTGACCTTTTCTACTATCTGGATCTAATGAAATTTCCATATCTTGTTATACCAAAACTTCTTGCCAGATAAAACCCACACTTGCTTTTAATAAGGTGGCTTTCATTTGAGTGAAATTTCATCATCTCACACTACATCTCCCACATGAATTATTTTGGGTGTCCTACAGGGATATGTTCCATATCAGGAGGGGTAAATATAAAGCAGCTGAAATTTTGAAAACACGCATCATACTACAGCAGTGGTGGGAGAGGTTGACCCTCAAGCCCCTGGGAGAAGGCAAGCTGCTGAGATGTGAAGATACATTTCCAGTTCCTGCTCTGCCTGTGATTCCCACATCCTGTAGAAATATTTTACCCACCAGACTTTTAGCTATTCTGGATGTAGTTTGCTCTCAAAATGCTATTAAATGATCGTTTTAATGCTACGTCCTTTTTCTAGTGAAAGGCAATTATTACTGAGGTGCTTTGTAGAGACAACTTGATGTGAAGAAGACTTCCAGCCCCTCGCTTGGCTGCTGTCTTGCCGACTACATTAACAATATGGTTCTGCTGGGTAGAGGGTAGATTATTTTCTCCACCTGTCAGAAAGTATAAACCATCCTCCTGCTTTCTTTAGTACTGGTTATGTGGGGCGAGGAGGGGCAGGACTTTGCCCCTTTGAACCGCAAATACATAAACTGCAGGAAATCCAGACATTTGCTTGTCATTCATCCCCCTACTCGACCCTGCCCCTCCTCATTGCTGAGTACTGGGCAATCCCAGTTCCCAGTGCGGTGGTGCTGAGTCGCAGCGGGAGCCTCCATGCAGCCCTTCAAAGCGCTGCGCGGAGAGAAATGGCTGCCAGCATCGCTGTCCACTTGTTGGTTCTACACGTACGCTGCCAGAGAGCTGAAAAAGTGAGCTACCTTCCCTGTCATCTGATACCATGGCAACCACTCCTCTGCTTTTTACCACTGAGCATCTGTTAGTGTTTTCATTGAAAACCCATGTTTTCAAGAGTTTAGGGCTTGGCATAAATCGTTGTTTCTCCTTCAATTTCTTGCACTGGATTGTATTAGAAAAAAATAAAAAAAAAAAAACCACACCTGTCTCTCTCTCTGTCTTCTGTTGCTTAAAAAAAAATAGCAAAGTCCTCCAACATCCAGTGCAAAACAAAGTAAAAGCAATTAAAATTATTAGAGGTTGCCATGGAAGTCTGGGTGGCATTTCAGCTCCAATTCCTACCCTTTTGATATCTCAAAAAAAAGGAAAATTAACCACATGGGTGATTTAGTGAAGGTATACAGCAGCTCAGCTGCTTACCTACTTCCTGCTTTTATCTGATGCTGCAGCAGCAGATAAAAAATGCACTTCTGAGATGTAGAAAGCTGTGCATGCTGGTGAGCAAGAGAGGTAATCAAAGTAACAGGTGATGGACTAAGAGGGAAGTGGGAAATAAAAAGAAGAAGATATCACATGTGGGGTACAAAGGTATCAAGGCGGAGAGCTGAACCAGAGGGAGGAGATGAGGATGATTACCAGCAAGTAGGAAGAAAAGATATTATCGGCAGTGACAGATAATGATGCTAAAAGAGGACCATGGAATATGTTACCAGGATTTCACTTTTGAAGGTGCTAGTGTGAGATTTTCTGTAGGAACACAAGCTAGAGGCAAGGAATGACATTCTGGATTCTATGAAAGGAAGTTGGGATTAGTAAAGTACTTTTTACTGTCACTTAAATGAGGTTATTCTTACTCCTTTCTTCACGTCACAACCTCTAGAAAGAAAGTGAGTTTGAGGATAAGAAATTTTAGAAAGGACACGGTGAAGGCTGAACTATCCTCCTAGGTAAATCAAAGAGATTTTCACTGTTGGCTTGAACAGAATAGGGAAGAGTAAGAAAAAGATAAATACTTTTGAAAATCAGATTAGTCTAATGAGCTGAAGGATTTTATGTCTGAGATTACGTGAAATGGTTTCTCCAGTAGCTTCTGGCCATCAGTATCTCTCCTCATTCCTATCACATGGAACAAATGAACTCTAACATTATTTATTTGCCTGTGAATAACTCCTTGGTTCAGAAAATGCAGCATGTCTAACCACATTGAGGCACGCTGTCTCTCTCTTTATTCTGCTTTTAGGACTTGGCTCACGAGAATACCTGTAAAGAGCTGGCACTTATTCAAGATCAATGTCTCCCGCCTTCAAGGGATATCTGACCTCTTTAGTCATACATTAGCTCAGTTCCATCACTGTCAGTCGGGAGTCTTCAATTGCAGGGTAGCAAGTATGAACAGAACAATTTATAGTCATGATAGAATAGCTTTGTGATGAAAAGAGTAAAGCTATGAGAAGTCTCTCATCATATCCCAGGGGCACACCAAGACCAGAACAGCAGAGATGGTCACAGGGTTCAGCTTTAACTGTGCCACCAAAGATAGTTCAGCAAGACAAATAAAAATATATAAATACCTGCAGGGAGGGTTCAAAGAGTATCGGGTATATGATATTGATTGATGATCTTTGAGGTCTCTTCCAACCATAATGATTCTATGATTCTATGAATGAGGACAGAGCCAGGCTCCTTCCTGCTGTGCCCAGGGACAGGACCGGAGGCCATGGGCACAACCTGACTCACAGGAGGTTCCCTCTGAACGTCAGGAAACGCTTTGTCACCCTCAGGGTGACAGAGCCCTGGCACAGGTTGCCCAGGGAGGCTGTGGACTCTCCATCCTTCGAGACGTTCAGAAGCCAGATGGACACGGTCCTGGGCAACCGGCTGTGGGTGAACCTGCTTGAGTAGAGGTTTGAACAAGACGACCTCTAGAAGTCCCTTCCAACCTCAACTGTTCTGTGATTCTATGACAAAATAATGAGTTATTTTGGGCTAGCTTTGAAGAGCAGCCTAAAGTTCTTATGAAAAGATATTCAGCAGTGCTAAACAGAGAGAAATTGACAAAATCCCTCAACACTGTCTAGTTTCACGATGACTCTAAAGTACCAGAAGCTAGCCTAAACTGTAAGCAAAGAAAGCATCTCCATCTTCAGGCACCTGTTCCACTCTCTGGACCTTCCCTCCCTTGGGTCACCACAAAGCATCCATGCAGCTGTGCAGTCAGGAATGGCTTGGCAATATTTTTAGAAAAGTGATTCATTTGGTGGCAGCAGTTTCCAACCCAAAATAGGGTTCTGAGCAAGTTTAGGACAGAATTACGGCTAGAAAAAGATCCTTCTACTTTTAGTGTGAAGTCATTTCTAAGTCACTCCTCAATTACCTTCAAGAGTTCAGATCAGCTTACAAATCAGTACCTGCCAGCAGCTCTCCATCGTAGCTGTTAATTCATGCTTTCGCATCTGTTACATTAGCATGCCAAAAGAACTTACAATCTCCTTGAAATTTCCTTCAGTATAGTTCGAGCATAATTGAATATTAAGACATCAAAATTTAATTTTTGTGTTTTCTTAACCAAATCTATTCAAATATGCCCTATGCAATAGCTCCCTTGGAGTATTAGGTGCAGACCAAGGTCAGAACTTTTACAACCAACCATTTCTGAGTGACATATAAACAAAGAAAGGTTGGAACCTTTTCTTTCTTTTAAAACATGAAAAGCCCAAAATGTTTCTAAACAATTTAACATCCACTGGGCCATGCTGCCACCTGTCAGTCTGGTAACCCCTGCTTAGATTTATAAGGACAGCTGAAGAATAGTTCAGATGAAAATATCCTTCATCTAACTATTTTTCATTCTAATTAGAAACATATAGTCTAAACTCTGTCAAAGAGTGAAAAAGAAACCCTTAGCATAAGTGCCTGAATAGGCAGCAAGACTGCCTGTGCTGTTTAGGTGCACATTTATAAGAGCTTTCATTATATGGGGATCAAATCCTTTCGTTAAATATTCTCATTTAAAACCAATTTGCATAAATAAGGGCTCATTTCTCAAAGAGCACGCTCATTCAAAGAAAATTAGATTTCACTTGGAAATGCACACAACTCCAAATTTCTCATCATGTTCTCAGGCTGCACAAAACAGATTCATTTCCAAATGAACCTATAGTGGTTCTCAACCATTGTCCAGAGGGGAGTTGTGAAATGCTCCGGTCAGGTCCCTCGTGATGGATCAATCTGGATTTCCAGTCCTTCTGAAACACGTGCCTCATCCTTAGTCCTTACATAGGCAGTGTCAAGTAAATCCTACGCCTCCATCCGACTTCAAACAGTCATTTTGGGGACGGATGAACTGAATCCCTCTGTTTCCTTGCTCACTTCCCTACAGCAACTTCTGCCCAAACTTCTGTGTATGGGAAAGCTGTTCTGTTCACCATCTTAAGCTTTCCTGATTGCTCTCCCAGCTCCTCAAATATGCTCAGGGCCACCAATGAAATCTTTATCCAGTGTTGCCGGCATCAGAGGAAAGCATTAAGTAAAAGGTTCACAAGGATTTATTGTTTATTTATTCTTGCTCCATTCAGACTTTTTAAAGTCTATAAAGCTCACTTGTGTCTCATTATCAGGAGCCAAGTTCTGTCATTGACCCATCCAAAACAGTCTCCTCTGGGCTTGATAATGGCCCTTACAGTTGGGGTAACTCAGAGGTATTCACTGAGTGGGTCAAGGGGCTGAACTGGCATTTTTCCATCAGACCAAAATGTTAATGTAACTTGAAACTCCATGAAAAAGTCCTGGGAAAGTCACAGATCTCCCAGAAGTGCAACTCTAGTGTATTCTCAGCTACAACTGCTATTGTATTCAGCAAGGAGCCCCATAAGCAGATCAGTTTTATAGGCACTGTGTTGAGCATCACTTAAAGATGTAGTTGTCTGACACTTCTGAAAGGCTTTAGTTGCTTTGGATGAATTTTTCAGGAGTGGGCGTTAGCTTCAGACTGATTTCTGGTCGTTTTTATTGTTTGTTTTGCTTTTGAGCTGATATAGTTCAGCTACTGCTGCAACTAATGTACAAGCGAAACATTGCATTTTGATCAATTTTTAAAAAGAATGATTGCAACCATTTATGTTGAAGAACATCAGGACTTTTGTGCTTTGAAAGGCTTCAGATTACTACTTGTTTATGTACAGTACCTAAGGGCCAAATTTTGACAGCTGAATTCTCTGAAGGTTTCACCTGCGTGGCACATCCTCTGTCCTTCCCTGGCTTCTACATGCCACCTTTATAGTGACGACACCGTCTCTGTAATGACCATACCACCTCTGCAATGGCTATAAATGACTATTGGTGCTATTAGTGCTAAGACTTTTCCTTAAACCATTTTCTAGGGGTTTTTGAAAATGAAGTTTTATCAAACTCTGAGACCATGAACAGATAAACTTTTTCTCATGTTGGCGTAACTCCTCCCTGCTAGCATGTCTCGTTTTTCCAATATGTTGGGAAAGTTCCAAGAAAATGGTCTTCAAATGCTGATCTCCATTTTGTGTTTTGACGTAGCTTAAAATGCAAGATCTAGGTTGGATAGCTGAGTGATTGGGTGATGGCATTGGGTGATGGCATTTGTTTGTTTCTTTGTTTGTTTAAAATTAAATATACAGTGTTGCCCAGGCTTGTGAAATTAGGTGACAAAAGTTCATAGGTTCAGTCTTGTTTCTCACTGAGCATGAAATTCATATTAACAGAAACATGTGAACTCTACCATCTATTTGATTTACTTTGTATACTATGATTAAAATATATTAATAAGAAACTAGGAAATAAAAATAATTTCATGATTTCTATCTGCTATGTAATCAACTACTGTTCCAATCCTTTTAAAACATTTGTTTTCCAGTTTGTGAGATGTTTGAAATAATCTAAGTATCCAATTATGACAGTAAAATTACTTTGTTATCTATCTCACATGACATATTTACAATACAAGTTATACGCTTACATATGATTTAAAATATTTTATTTGCAGTGATTTTCACTAAATGCAATTCTTGTCATGCTTTTTCTTAACTAATTTGCTTGCTTCTGTTTACTAACTGAGTAATTGTCAGAGTATAATTAACACAGATGTCGCATGTGCCTAGTTTTCAGGTTCAGGTTAAATTTATACCACTGCATATGGAAGTGTCTAATTAGATTGCCATCTGAAATGGTGAAGGAGTTACTATATTTTGAATAAAGCCTTTTTCACAGACTTCTATCTTATTCAGTGGTACTATAATGTTTTCGTTAGTTGGCAGTTTCTAAAATGAGACTTTCATATTAAGCGCATCAGTTTACGCACATCAGTGTTTACTGAGGTGGAAATATTTGTAAATTAGACACTAATCCCCTCAAATATTTGGAGAGATTCTGAAATTTGTAGGCTGAAATTTTATGCTGGACCAATTAATACCATGATCCTAAATATTCCAACTGTCTGAGGTTCTGAAACGCAAATTTATTTCTTATTCCAGTGATTTATTTTCCAGTGACTCCTTTCTCTTTTGGTGATATGTGCAGACCCTGAAGAACTGGAACTTAGGATTCAAAAGATTTGGCAACAAAGTGGAGTTGTTTGTTAGGGACAATCTGTGAGAGCTTTATGTGGCTGTGTGCTGCCGTTGATGACAAGATGTGTACTGAGTGTGACTTTGATACTTTGTTTCAAACCAGTTATGAAGAATAAGGTATGGTTCTAACTATAAAATTTAATTTATTGTGGCATTTTACATTAATGCCAACAAAGTAGATCATGTGGAATAGGGAATATAAAATGGCGTTAATGGTCAGATAGATAGTTAACTGTTGCTGTATGAAAAGTGTCATTGTGCACATCTTTCACAACCAATGACACTAAACAGTGAGAATGAAAGTCATACTGATAAGTTTTGGCACAGAGAATTAATAAAAGAGAATGTATTTATCCTAGTAGAAAACAAAAAGTTAGTGGGTTAATGCAATTACATTACTGCTTTTGCTTAATATGGGTTGATAATGTACCCCTTTCCTCTTCACGCCTTTTTCATTATTGAGTAATTCCAATAAATGATTAAAGTGCTGATTATGTTCTGTAATCCAAATTACCGAATGTGAGCTAGAGGCATTCACAGATCTAGCCTACCAAGCAATGTTTTAATTTTAAATTGCCACTTCAAATTTATAAGCAGTGATATTAAGTATGTTGTTCACATTAATTCTGATTTACAATCTGATGTCATAACTGAATCACAGAAATGGATGAAGTTTCATAGACTTTTTATTGAAGAAGAACCCCACTACATGTTGTTGAGAGCAACTGACGTTACAGTTACACTCATAATGCAATTGAATCATCAAGCTCTGTTGTCTTGACTTGCCAACATTTTCCTACAGAATGAAAAATATCAGGTACTTTTACTCAAGTAAGATGCACACTGAAATAATTGCATTTTTTAAATTGAGATTCCAAACCAAATAATCTGTTTGTCTACATGCACTTCTTCAGTAAGTGAATAGCTGGTCTCACACTTCTAAGAAAAAGAAATTCTCTATACACCACTAGGGAATTCGCAGAGCAGCTAATTACTTACACCCAAACAAATGTTTGACAAGACAGAACTCCTCAACGCTGTCTCAGTTCTCAAAATCACCCTTTTAAAGCCCATATTAACTTTACTACACTGTGAATTTCATATATGGAAGCTTGTCATTACTCTGGAACTGCACAACGGGAACATTTGCTGTATTATTCATGATGCGTGGTTTTTAAATGTAACCATCTCTCAGCAATTTAGATTCTCTTTTGAAACAAACATACAAACCAAGGCAATTTATTGAACAAGTGGGCATCTGTTCTGCTGAAACAGCCTCTCCCAACATGTTTGGTTTCTCCCTTTCAGTATGTTCCACAGTAGTTCTGGATGCTTCTTTTGCAATGCTTTGATTACTGTCACTTGGTTGGTGTACTAATGTTTCTCTGCTTACTGAGAATGAGTCTCTTAGAAGCAGACTTGACTGAAGGTTTGTTTGTTTTCTTTATTTGAAGGACAAAATACTGCAAGAAAGGCTTTCATGTGGCTTTATGGCCCACTAAATCAGCTACGCCATCTGGATTTCTCTTTTGAGATTTTCTGTCCAGAGCCCTCAGTGTATCTCGAGACACCATAGTGATCCAAGTAAATGTTATTTAAAGCATTGTACGGATAATCTCCGTGTACATAGTGATGTGCCAGAGAAGTCAGGTACTTCTGTCCCAACTTTACTTTGTTAAATCTTTAAACTCCTAGGGAGAAAATCTGAAAAAGCAATTGTGATTTAACTGTTCTTCTCAGTGGGGCTTGTTAGGGCACAAAACATCCCGGTACTATGCTCATACCTTTTTTGGTAGCTCAAGCTACATCTGAATCTCCCTACATACCACATTACAATATTACGTTTTGGTGACATACTTTTCTTGAGAAGAAATGAAATATGGGAGGGAGCTCGGGATAGTTATCATGCGTGAATTTGCACAGCCCCATTGCTGTCTACAAACACTACCAATACGGAACTGGTTTGCACTCTGACTGACTTTGAAATAGTGTCTATAAGAGATAATGCACATCTGTTTTAAACTTTTCCCAAAGAAATACAAGACTTTAGCTTGAGATTCCTCAAAACAAAAGGACCTAAATTTTTTTGTTTGGTTTTGGAAATGTTGCACAGCACCCTCTGTGTATGCTAAACACCTACATTTCTGCCTCCATGCCACTGGTTCCATCCATTTTTGTTGACTTCTATCCATTCATCGAGGTGTTGCAATTCCCCCAGTTTGTAGTGAGCTGCCACAGTGCAGCAACAGAGATGGGAAAGAACGATCTATCATGCCTGTGATTTTTCTCCTTGATAGCAATTAATTAGACAGAACCGCAGACTGCAGAAGAAATGTTTAGAACTGAAGATATCTAAATGATCTCATCAGTGGAAAGCTGGATCCTTTGGTTGATGCTTTCTAATTTACACTGTAGCAGATGGATGGTGCTGAAGGTCACAATTACTGTATAAGGCCAACTTGTCTGTACAGTTTGAACTCCCTGTAGATAACTGTCTCATTTATACAGGATGCTTGTAGTGAAAACCTTTTGTTCTTCTTTTGAATCTTTATTTCATGTTGGTAAATTACATCTCCGTGACGAAACAAAATCGGGTATCAGGTTATCCTCCATTTCATTCTTCATCTTGAATCGGGAGCTCTCTAATTAGACTGAAGAATTTTGTTGCCATCAAAGAACTGAAAGGGTTTTGTTACTTACTTAGTTGTGAAAGATCTGAACCAAAAACTTCTTAGACATTCGGCCTAATAAAAATAAAAGTAACGTGCAACTCCATATTTAACTAATAGATGAGAAACATTTTCTTTTAAGGCAAGAAAAAATCAGGTCAATTAACTTTTAAAATAGAACAAGCTAAAATTTTCAGAAATGTACAACTCACTAAAGTGACAAGAGCAAAAGTCTGTTAAAAATCAGTGAAATCACTGCCTGCTGCAAAGTGGCCCTTTAGCACAAATTGTGGGTGTATGTTTTCACAAAATCAGCTACTGAAAACAACTGCTGTCGCATGATCTTTCTGAAAAATAAACTGCGAGGTAGAATATCCCATATTCAGCAAGGGATAAACTGTTTTGTGTTTTGTGGGATAGAATCATGCAAATGAATATATATCACATGGCACTTAACAAGATGAAAATCCACACATTAGCTTCCTTGTGCTAATTTGTTTGTGTAGCTATAGCTCATCATTCATGAGGCAGACTCCTGAATCAAAACACTTCAAAAATCAAAACCAAAACCAACCACAAACAAAAAAAAACCCTTTCATTTGAAAATTCAGGACTGAATTACTTGGGTAATGTTTTGTACAGTTGCTGACTTGAAAGTGACATTACGTTGGTACTGGGAGCATCAAGCAAATGAGCTATAGAATTTTGTGCTGTGGTCTAGCTTGGGTTGAAAGTATTGCCATCTGATGGCTATTCACTGATATTTTTTTTTTTTTTAGATTGAACCTAGATAATTTTCTAGCAAATATCTATCTACATCATAGTCCGTATCCCATTACAGAGCTTGAAATTAAATTGCCTCCTGAATCCTCCTGCCCTTTTATTACCACCTCTGTAGGTCTTGTTATCTCTTTTAAGATAACTACTCTCTTGAAGTCTAGAAAACTCTAGAGCTATGCTACTGATAAAGCCAAACTAATTCATTCTGGGGCCCTTTCAACAAGGCAGGTGCAAACAGTCGAAAAGTAGACTCCCGGGGCAAGTGCAAGTACCTGGAGAGTGGTGCAGCCGAACCCTCACCAGTAAACGTTCAAAACCAAAAGAGTAGCTGCAGAGACTGCTGCATGCTTTTTTGGTCTAACACACACACACGCACACCTAAAAAGATTGAGGTTTGATTCTCTGAAAAGTCCGCTTATTACCTAGGCGCTGACATTGAGTAAGGCAGTATTAAACAAGCTCATTTTCTTCAACCATCTATTACTTTGCATTGCTTTGCTGAATTTTTGCGTTAGCGTGGTAGATTTGCAGATGTCACCGAGCCGCAGTGAGTCAGTGACTGTGGCACCGTGCTGAATGACTCTCAACCAGTTGTCTCACACCTTGAACGTATGGAAGGGATGAGCGTATAGGTTTAAGAAACAAGGCTGACTATATAAACATATACACATCATTACGAGACTACAGTGAAAGACAGAAAGGCATGCTCCATTCCCAGTGACTGTTAAGTATGATACATTTGCTATGTCACCGTCAGATTCAATCTGACCTATGTTAGTATGTAGTACTAAATCACCTGTGAGATGTTATTATGTCTTATCTGTTCTGAACTACCTATGAATAACGATCTTTTCTTTTCCCCCTTTGTTTTCTGCATTCTCTGTGTCCTCTGCAAGTCTCGACTGAGCAGCCTGCAGTTTTCTTCTTGGCATCCTCCCAGATGTCTCCCAGCATCGCAGAAATGGTCTCCCTGCTTCTTCTCTGCTTGAGCCCTCCGTACCAACTCAGGATACTTAAAGATTTAATCCGCAGTGGCCCACCAAGTCTCGTCCAGGCTCCTGCTTAGACTGACAATGTGTCTGCATTAGAGATCCCTTTCTTACAGCATAGTTACTTGCTGTTACACCATCATTAGCAGGGTCAGCAATGCTCTGCTACAAAGGGATTCCATTTTCCTTCATTCTCCAGGATATTACCAAATGAACTAACTAATAATGGTACAGCGTCAATTAAAAAAATGATTACTACTTTTCATTTATGTGAGAAGAAGTTTAAGTTTTAATTTTTATTTTTCACATAGTGGATTTTTTCACTTCTATGTGACCAGCTGACCTGTGGGACATTTTAAATATATCTTGTCCCAAAGTTAGAATTTAACATCTGGTTTAGGGTACACATGGTGACATTTTAAGAATAGATGCCTAACTCATCTGTGCCATTTGTGTATCCACATGTGCATGCATTTGCTAAAGATTAGTGCAAATTGCCAATGAATAGTCATTTTAGGAGCAAATATAAGGAGCAAATACTGGATTTATGTTTGTAATTGTCATAGTGTCCTAGACAGCATGCAAATTTGATCAGAAAAAATGTAGGCATAAGTTGGCATCCGCTCTGTAAGTATCAAAACTTTGTTCAAATACTTGCCAAAAAAACACAAAAAAATTGTTTGCTGTAACTGAACCCAGACTGGAACACTGGGGGTGGCAGAACTTTGATATGTCTCTATGCTAATGAAACATGTCGCATATTTGTGGTGAATGTAAAGTTAGGGATAATTTTTGAAAAACTGAATTTTTTCATTGTGACTACTGGGGGCAAAAATTGGATTACAGCGTGGGCTCTGGGAGATACACTCCCTGACTGGGTGGGACCCTGGTATGCACCAGATTTTTCCACCAAAGATTTGTATGAAGGGACAGGTCTGTGGGGCAGAGGCAGGTCGCCTCATCCAGGCAGTCAGGGAGGCACAGGGACCACAACGCATACTGCAAAGAGAACTGTATCCAGAGCACTGTAGGAAGTGCCTGTAGGTTTCGTGGCATCCCACATCTAGATGTTGTAAAAGCAGTAAAACCTCTTGTATTCTGTGCCATAGACAGTTTTGTAAACTGTTTCTAAGCCTTTCCTCATGCAAAATTCTAAGGCGGTTGATCCTCGGGGCCCTCAAGCAGTAAATTCCACAGCTACCTACATAATTATAGGAACACGCTTTTGTCAAGTGCTTTTGATGAAATGAACCATCAAGTGAACCACATAATCAATACATGGCTTTAACACATTCAGATACGGGCTTTGTGGAAAAAAAACAAACGATCATATTCTTATATCTGTTGCAGCGAGGCTTCTGAGGAATCAAAATCTGCTTCCACAGAATATTGTCTTCTCTCTGCAGAACTCTCTCTGCATTGCTTTAGTGTTACCCGAAGTGCCAGGGACCACGTACTCGGGGGCTTTGGTTCTCTGGCACGCAGGTCGGGTTCAGGAATCCCGAACCCTGGCAAGGAAGAGCAGCCGAGGCGTATAAATGTCAGGTAGCTGCTCAGGACCTGCTGATCCAAGCATTGGCCTGGCATAAGGGAGAACTATGTGCACAAATTACCCGAACCAGGCAGAACAGAGAGTGAGTTGGATTTAGCACGCCACGGACATCAGAAAGGTTGGAGTTCCCTGCTCCTGGCTGTACGATGATGAGCTGCCCCTCCAAGAAGTGAAATCCCTTTAAAATTGGTATTATTGTGGTCACGGAATTTGTTCTTATTGTTTATTCATGTCCCTTTTTTTTTTTTTTTTTTATTTTCTAAAGTTACCAGAACAAATACCAAGCATTATTGAATAAGCTCTTTCTTATTTTAGCGTATTGTATGCAAGCCGGAGCCCAAGGGCCATTACAGAGTTAAAAAACAAGGAACAGCAGAGGGAAAGCGAAAAACGATGTACTAATAGCCGAGGAAGAAAGGATAGAGATTTGAACAGAGGCAGAGGGGCAATGAAGCAGTAAGATACGGGAAGGCTGTTCCAGATGGCAGAAGCAGCAGTCGGGAAGGCTCTGGCACCAACCGGGGCAAGATTGCGGGCAGGGACAGCGAAGAGTCGGGCGCTCTGCGGGGAGAGGAGGGAGAGAGAAATGCAAGGTCAGGCAGGCAGTCTGGCTCAACTGCATGGAAAATGATAAAAGCCAGGCTGATGACACTCTGTCACCGAACCTTGTGCAGCTGATTTACGCCTCTGCAGAGCCGTGCGAAACGGCGAGGGAAAGGCAGCAATCCTTCACCTCTATGGCAGGAAATTGTGCTGGTTAGGGGAAGATGAGCAGGGCAGCAGTCGCTCAAGCCTGAGGGATGCAGTTAGAGCAGGTGCTTGAGGAGGGATCTGCTCCTTGTGTTCGTGGGCAGAATGGAACGAAACCTCCAGATTTAACAAAAGATGTTTACTGAGGTTTTTGAAGATAGTAATTGCCTTTTCAGGGAATCAGCTTTGAAATTTGCTCTAATATAAACAGCTTCCACAAGAACACCATTGTGTTACACAGGTGATGGGACCATACCCCTCTGGTAGGGTCATTTCCTCTTGGATGCTGTAAAAATACCATGTCTTGATGATAAAAGACAGCTTTTTTTTTTTTTTTTTCTATAGCTCAGGCAACTGTAAAAGGCTTTTCAAACGTGCATACAAGAAGTTCCCTTATGTGAATTAAACAAGTGGTGTATTGTGCACAAAGTATGGAAAAAATCTCTTTGAAATGTCTGTGGAGAATTTTAAGATGATGGTTCTGTTGTCTGCAGCTCGGTTTCACATAGATTAATCTACACACTCTGACTGCTTCACTCGTGGATTTTGCCAGAATACCGCCAGAGACCTTTGAATGGAATCTGGGGTCAAGCTCTGCTGGGATCTTCGTTCCACCACTTCTGAGCTGAGCAGCCATGAATCCGGATCTGGGTGCCTGGCACATACAAACAGACCCATATGCCCTCCCCTCTTAGCTGAAAAACAGAAACACTGAGCATGCTGTTCAAATGCCAAGCCCATGAACATGGTGAGGTTCTGTCCTGTGCCGTAAGCTCTGTCGGGCAGATGTCGGGCAGGGATTGATGTGTGCCGAGCAGATGGATCGTTCCTCTCCTAGCGAGACAGACTTGGGACTGAGAGCTAGCCTCAAAGTGCTAAAGTGTTTAAAATTAACAGCAGAATGTAGTCAGTACCATACTGCTTGGACCAATATGCTAATAGATTGCACTGTCCTACTTTATCTGACCGCGCCTAATAAAAGATAGCTCAAAGAAGGCACTTTGCAGCAAGCAGCTGGGAGATAAGTCACCAAGAGGAAAAAATTCTTCATAAATTCCTTCTAATTTTGTTTCTTTGTGTGTCTGAAACTCCTGATTGTTTGGGGGAACTGGATCCTACAACACTCCAGATGCTGCAAGCTTTTTCCTTGATTTAAACAAGAGTTGGAGCAAGTGATTAATCTTTTTCCTCACATTTTCGCATGCTCTTGTTTGCACATCTGTCTAATCATATTGCATAAAATGCTTAAGAACACAGAAGAGAGAGAGAAGGAAAGGTTGAATATGTTGGTTGTGTGCTTAGTTATATTTAACTATTGAGAAATTATTTCTCATAAAGTAGATTTTTGCATGTGGCATTTGTAGTGTACCCTTAGGGAGGATACAAGTCAATCCAGACTCTGGGGAATGGCCTTCATTTACTCAAACATTACTTCCACATTGTATTATTCCAGTAGTTCATCAACAGCAGTGATAAAAGGCATCTAAAAGCCTCAATCTAATTTGTGGTATCAGTTCTGGTTTTTAAAATAAGAAAGCTCCTTAAATAGAGAGAACACTGTTGTGTGCGTATGTATCCCATATGAATACACAAACATGTTATTAATGATGTACTAAGGAGGGGGGAAGGCTATTCTCTGGTGTTTGGCAGTTTTCTTTTGGTTTAAACTACAATTTAGTATAAATCTGAGAAGCATTTACACTTAAATAAAATGTGTATACAACAGGAAAATTTTATAAAATATCAAGACCAAATTGTTGCTTGAAGGTGACTGGATGTAGTGGAGTTGCCAAACCCTGATAATGGGTTTGCTTATTCATGGCCATGAGAACTGGCATTTCTGGTTGACTTGACTAGCCCGAATAGTCTTACCGGTCTTCATAGGAAAAGTGTAGGATAAATGGTGGCAAATTTTCCCTCAACTCCCAGAGAATCAATTAAGCATCATGGAGCACCACCCAGCACCAGATATGGCCAGTAATGACTACTGTGCACCATGCATTTCATACTTTCATTTAATTCCCTTTGCCACTATAATTTAATTAATTTCACTCTGCCTTATTAATCTCAGATAACATCTCGATATGGACGAGCATACAGCTTCATCGCATGCAACAGATTTGTTCTAAGCATCTCTTCGTGAACAATTTTTGTCTTTTCCCTCCCTGGAAGTGTATGTGAACAGATGATGTTTAGGAGTCTGAATTCATAATTACTCATGTTACATCTATAATATTACCTTGTGAAAAAAAATGCGTTTATACTTCTCTTAAATACGATGCAAAGCCTAATCTTGCTTTTTCTCTAATTTGGAAGTTGACTTTGTCATCACCCAGGGTGCCGTACCCCTGGCCGCAGGCAGTGATTCAGGGCCTTTTTGCCTTGAGCAGGTTTCGTGAGCTGTTGCTGTCTGACAGCGCGCTCTGCTGATGAACAGTAGAAAAAAATGTTCCATTTTTAAGCTTTTCTACGTGCCTTTAATTTCTTTTGGAAACTGCTAAATGGAACTAAAGTAAGTGTTTTCAGTATCATGATGAAGTTACAGTTTCAAGCTGATCTGTGTAACTTTTTTGATTTGTTTGCATTTAATTGCGTATGACACTGGTTTTTCTGTGTCTTACACTTGTTCAAGAGTCACAGTCATACATCAAAATATTGAGATATTTCCAAGCAGAACCTCAATATTTGGGAAGAAAGGAACTCCCACAGGCTGTTTTTCCTAAATCCTTGAGGTTTACTACACAACACTTTCCTCTCATTTACAAGTTGACAGCAGAAATTAATCAAATATTAGACAGCAGTCTCACTTCGCAAAGGAATGTATCGTACCATGTACAAAATATATGTCTGCTGAAAGCTATGAAAATGGCCAACTTCATTTTCCAAGTCTGTACTGTATTTCAACTGTGTGAAGTCTTCAAGATTGGGCACATAGTTTGGCTTTAAATAGTCTTGTATGAAGTCAAATGGGAAGAACTGCTGCCATAAAATACTGGTTTGGCGTTTCAATATATAAAGGGAGCTTGTAAGAAAGTTGGAGAAAGACTTTAACAAGGCCTGTAGTGACAGGAAAAGGGGTAATGGTTTTAAAATGAAAGAGGGAATATTTAGATGAGATATTAGGAAGATGTTCTTCCCGGTGAGGGTGGTGAGACAGTGGCAGAGGTTGCCCAGAGAAGCTGTGGCTGCCCCATCCCTGGAAGTGTTCAAGGCCAGGTTGGATGGAGCTTTGAGCAACCTGGTCTGGTGGAAGGTGTCCCTGCCCATGGCAGGGGGCTTGGAATGAGGTGGTCTTTGATCATAGAATCATAGAATCATTATGGTTGGACGGGACCTCAAAGATCATCAAGTCCAACCATGTACCTGATGCCACCATGTCTACTAAACCATGTCTTGAAGTACCACAGCTAAACGTTTTTTGAACACCTCCAGGGACAATGACTCCACCACCTCCTTGGGGAGCCTGTTCCAATGCTTAACAACTCTAACAACTCTAACAGTGAAGAAGTTCTTTCTAATGTCCCTTGATGTCCCTTCCAACCAAACCATTCTATGATTCTGTGCAAAAGAAGAAAGAAACTGAAAAAGAAGAAAGAGACAGAGGGAAAGAAGCATATTCAATATAAATACATAAAATCACTGCCTTAGAATCCACTGATAAAGCAGTAACCCTTACAGCAAGGACAGGAGGCACTACCACCCATTCAAAATGCTCCCCAGCACACTGGAAGCCCCTCAAGATGTGTGTCCACCTTCTCCCTGTTGCATTAATAGTGAGGGGGCTTCTCTTCCCTGGGGATGTTATTGCTACTGCTTGCTGTTGCTTGCCTTCCAGATAGGTACTGTGTGTCTGTCCATTGCATACTAAACTTAGTCATCTACTAAGAGCCTTGAAGCCATCTTCTGTGAGGTTATACGTAAATCAATTGGCAACATGAGGCCACAGGAGTAAGAACAATAATATTCAATCACACTTCTACAGTTGCAAGACTTTTTAATGTCTGATTATGAAAGAAGATAATAATAGCCTTATAGTCTTCCTCTAACCAGACTGAAACTGAGTGCAGAAAAAAAACCCAACACATACCCTGCATTATTTGCTGTACTGATACTGTTTGAATGTGTTTCGTAATTATTCCTTTGCATTGATTTTTGTAGTTTTAATTTATTTCTCTATTTAAGTCAATATAGAAAAAAGAATAACTGGATCATAATCCTTTTCCACGAGTAAACTACAATCACAACAATACTGAGAATTCTCCTCCCTTCTCTTTCCACTTCTGGCAATGAATTTAGTCTCAAACTCACACAAATTGCTTGGTCCATTTGGAATTCATGTGACATTTTGCATGAAAAACAGTGTGAAATGCTGTTTTCTCTGCTCCTGTGATATAAATTATTCATCTTTGTGATTTATCAGACAGCTTTTTCTTGTAGATAAGAAGTCACCTCTCATTTGCTCTACAGATCACATAGCCTAAACAATAGAAAATGGGTTGCATCCAGAAGAAAAAAAGACGACCTGAGTATCTATATAGTTTGTGTTAGGATTATTAAAAGAAAATGGTATGGCTCCAAACCTGCTTAACTTTGAATGAAGTTGTTTATGCATGAACTAGGTTATCCAGTGTGCAATAAAAATGCAGGTAGTGCAGAAGCAGGCATCCAGTTTTGAAGTATAGTGGAGAGAGTTGTACAAATAACTAGGAGAATGCCTGTGGTCTAAGCTTTATAAAGGAGTCTAGGAAACTATGGTGATTTCCTCTAATTATACAAAGTACATTGAGGTACATTAATGACAGGAGAGCAATTCACGTCTTAGTTCTTGGTTGGCTGTTTTGTTTGTTTTCTTTTGGAAGAAGTTTTAGAAGATTCTATGAGTTCACTTTTGTAGGACATTCTATTTAAAACCAAGTGGTGACCTTGCTAAGAGAATCACACAGGTGACTGGGGATCTGTGCTGGAAGGTTTGTCATGTTTGAAGACCCGGTTCTGGCTCAGACAGTCCCTCAATCACACATTGCTTTCCCTCTTCCTCCACTCTTTCTTACGTTCCTACTGTCAGTTGCTGTTGAGGGATGGCACGGGGCTAGCTGCACCGCGAGCCTCAAGCAATACGGTCGTGTTTAGTTTTTTGCGTTTCTTGAGATTTGAACCGAACGCTGTATTATGACACGCATGGAGAATTCTCACTTCTGAATCTGCCAATTTCTGACAGGCGTTTTGGTGTTTCTCTTCACAACCACGCCAGAGCAGTGTCTCCTGCTGGCCTTCAGTTTCTGCCCCAGCAGTGCCTGGGACAGTAAACCAAAGTGGCCCCTGTTCTCCAACCTCCATGGCCAATGGTGCTTGCCTGAGCAGCTAAAGTCTCTTGCCCCCCCAAATTGTTTGACCTTATTCATACCGTCTATCGTGAACGATCCCTGACCTCGCTTATCCCCAGATCAATTTCTGCACTGCCAGGGAAGGTGCTAATTGACGTGACTCAAACCTGTGCCAGAGGACAGGTTATTGTACACTGCCCGTATTCAAACTCTGCTCCAATGATGTTTAGGTTACAGACGTAGACCTGCACCAGTGGCTCCAACAAACAGAAGACCAAAGATTTCATCACCTGAATAAAAAAATCACCTGGAGAGATATACTTTGTACACAGTGAAACTGAGGCTGGTTTGTTAGGGCAATACATGGAAATAACATCGCCCGTACGAAATCATAGAGGCTGTGTGCTTTCTCCACAGCTGTCACTGAATGGCATGATAAAGTACGTAAATAATACAAAGATAATAATATGGTCTTAAATGAGTCCGTTATTTCTCTGAGCCCTGAAGCTGCTGCAGCAGCAGTAGCAGTTCACAGCAGTAGCTTTTGCTGCCTGTGGCTCGATAAGAGGCTGCGGTTTCTGTCACTGGAAATGGCAATGGCCATTCAAGCTCCTGCCAAATTCCGCAGAAATTTCCGCTTTGAGTTACTGAAAAGAGTGAACCTCACGCAAGCTGCCTGAGAAGAACACTTACAAGTGGGAAACCACACAGTTCAAGGTGCTGGTGATAGCAGCTAAGCAAAATTTTTTTCCTCTGAAAAAATATCCAAAATATTTCTATTCCTTTCCAACAGTTCTTTTTTATTTACATCTGTGAATTGTTGAGGCATTTAAATCTTGCCTCAGGTTTTAAAAACAATAAAAACTGTTTGTTATCCCTTGTCAGCAGACAAGGGATATATCCTTACGTACATGTGACATGGACAGGTTAACGACCTCCGAGACAAGTCACGGGCAAAAACTCGGAGATAATACGCTTTGGTCGGTGGCAAAGACGGGTTACCAAACATCAGTGTGGAGAAGTGCAGTTTGACCAAGTATTTTCTGTATTATTCTTAATTTGTGCACATAAATTGGATGGAATCAAGAAACTATGAGATAAAACCTTGGCATTTAAAGTTCTTACTGACAAATTTTTTTCCACAGGTTTTACAGGAGGTTTACACAGGCGAACTACACGAAGGGCAGTGGGTTTAGTGTGAGTTCCCAGATGTGATTGAACTTGCAAAATGCATACATGGGAGACAGAGCTGAATTCACTACAGGTAACAGAAAATGCAGTCAGGCCTTTTGTACCAACACTAACTTTGTCTCACTGACAGAATTCTGCAATATCGTAGACAGAACTGATTTTACAGCTACCCTCAGATACACCATTTTTTAATCCTCTTTCCCATTGCTTACAACTTTTCTCAATTTTAATTCCTCAAGGCAGATGTTTTCCACACCATGTGTTTGCCTGAGGCCACATTTTTAATTGATCTCGAAAGCACGTTAAAACAGGTTTTCGACTTGGCTATTTCTCCGAATGGATCATGAGCAAAATACATTTTACTCACATTAAACAAAATTAGAGAGAAGTGCCAGCACCTCCGCGTTTAGGCTGCAGACTCAGACAACCTCGCAATGGAATCCATTCAGAGGTGCATACTGTCCTGCAAAATATTATCTGAAATATTACTACAAACTCAGCATTTGGCAGTTACATTTTCATAAGACTGTGTTTACCTCAAATAAGTTACATCCTATGGCTCTCAGAGGTTAACCTGACTAATTTTTTCTCCAGGGTCCTTCAGAGTTCCCTGCCGGAGGCCGACGAGAACCGATCAGAGCTCCTGACACAGGGATGCCCACGGCTTCCAGGAGCAACGCAAACGCAGGGAGGAATAGGCAGGTTGCTGTCTCCCTTCTTCTCTAAACACAAGCCTTAGTGAAAAGCACTGGAATAAGGTCGTGGGGCTATTGTAAGGGTAATGGACAAGGAAATTTAAAAAGGCGGAAGTAAAGAAAAAAAAAATCAGAGATACAAAATTGGACAGTGATGGGATGATAAAAAGGAGTGACAGTGGCGAAGAGGATATCGAGCACTTGGGACAAAGCCGTAAGAGCAGAGTAATCAGGAGACAAGAGCACACTGAATTTGATGCTGTACATAAGGTATGATGCAGAACAACCCATTTTGTAGTCACTTTTCCTGAATGGCACTTGGGATGTGCTGTACTTTTGGATCAAGTCCATGCAGACAGAAAGTAGAGAAGTAACCAACTCTCAATATCAAAAGGCGTATGCTGTGGAGAAGGTCTCAGGAAAGTCTCAGGAGGTGCCGAAGAGAGCAGCCCATGCACTGAAGGCAATTAGGTAATCAACTCACAATTTTACCTGCCTATTACCCCTCCCATTTATTCCCTGATGAAATAGGGTCTTATACAAAAAACAACGTGCAACCCTATGAAAAGATTTCATGTCTGTGTCTACAGGCTAAAATAATTCTACACTTACAGGCTTAATTCGACATTTGCCAAATTCCATAAAGCTTATTCCTTAATGCGGTTTTAAATACAGAGGTACTGTTGTAGGATTGAAAGACTGACCCTCCAGACAGGACGATGCAAGGGTGTTAATTGTTTTTAGACTACATGACTGGCTAGGTCATGGGCTACCACTGAAAGACAAGAAAAGTTTGTAGAGCACACTGTGAGAGTTTACGGCACTTTCAATAGAGTTCCTAGATCTTAATAAGTATTTTAAACCACTGAGTCTATCCCAGCTCTTAACCTTTTGAGCGGCCATGGAAATAGACTGTTCAGAGACTGATGAGGGGCAGCAAAGCTTGAATGTTGTAGTAGGTGAATGTATCAATATGACTGTGTTTCACATTCTGGGTTATATAGACCAAAAAGTTTAGAGTGTCACTTCATTTATTTCCTTAGTGCATCGTGTATTCAAAAGCAGAGCTGCAGAGAGCAGCTGGTTGTGTTAGTTCCAGCTGGCGGTACCGCGGGCAGGCAAAGGAGAAACAGAATTGCATCACCAGATCAGTGAACACAACTGCGTGCCAGGGTGCCGAGGCAGGAATGTAAAACTGGTTGTCACTGCAATTCACTCTCTAGGCTTTTCTACTCCATGTGTTCCTCCTCTGAGTGACAGGGAGAAACATTTAGTGCAGTAAGAAAGACAAGGAACTACCGGAGAGAGTCCAGCGGAGGGCAATGATGATGATGAGGGGACGGGAGCATCTCCCTGATGAGGAAAGGCTGAGAGAGCTGGGTCTGTTCAGCCTGGAGAAGAGCAGACTGAGAGGGGATCTCATCAGTGCTCATAAATACCTTAAGGGTGGGTGTCAAGAGGATGGGGCCAGACTCTTCTCAGTGATGCCCAGCGACAGGTGAAGGGGCAACGGGCACAAACTGAAACTCAGGCAGTTCCACCTGAACATGAGGAAGAACATCTGTACTGTGAGGGTGGCAGAGCCCTGGCACAGGCTGCCCAGAGAGGCTGTGGGGTCTCCTTCTCTGGAGATGTTCAAAACCCGCCTGGACGCGATCCTGTGCCACTTGGTGTAGGTGACCCTGCTTTGGCAGGGGGGTTGGACTGGGGAATCTCCAGAGGTTCCTGCCTACCCCCACCAGTCTGGGGTTCTGTGATTCAGTGATTCAGTGTTTGTTTTCTTGTGATGAGACTGAGAAGGAGAGGAAGTTTGAGAAAGTAAACAGATGTTGGAGTCATTTTTGAAAGGTGTGGGTAATTGAACAGATTTGGGGTAATTACTAGCAATAAATGTTCTTAAAAATGAAGTAGAAATTCACATACACAAAAGGCTTTAGTGTAACTTATAAAAGAAGAATAAGGAAGATTATTTGCCGATTATCTTTTTTTACCTACCTAGCTTTCAGCATCTTGACAGTGTTAGTTCAGCAAAATAAAGAAATTACTCCCTTGGATTTCTGAGACATTTATTTTTCTCTTATTAGTGAAATGCATGTGGAATGAGTCACAACGTCCTACTTGACCAAGCTTTTTGAAAGAAAAAAACATTGACATCATTTCTTTCCTTACTTAGAAAACAATGCGTTTTAAATTGAAATATGTTTTAAATTAAAATATATGGATATTTTATTTTTGTATCAAAAGAAATGTATTGAGAAATCTTAGAAAGTACTCAGATGTATAGTAAAAGGATTTCCTCAGGTGTCACGTCTGGTTTGGCTAAAACAGGACTATTTCTCCTTTCAGTAGATTTTTTTTCCCTTCCTTCAGTTAAGTTTCTTCTAAGTAAGTGCACTTTCTGAAGTTAGCTACATGTTTTTCAGACCCTGTCTGCTTTCAGACTTGATAATGCTCGATGTTTATAGTTGTTACTGAAGTAACGGTGGGATTGGTATGCAGAAAGGTCCATGTTTGTACTTGTTATTGTGGGAACCAAGGTCACTGCTGGCTCTCTTACGGTCCACAAGTAAAAAGGTGTAAAAGGGTCACACCTACTGAAAAGTGCAGATGGGACAGGTGACCAAAAACTGACCATAAGGTATTCCATCCTATCCACATCATACTCGGTATAAAGCTAAGGGATCATGGGGGTTGGTCCTTCTTCTTTCATGGCCGGCATCCCTGTGGGACCCTGCTCGTTCTCCTGCCTCCAATTCCAATCCGTGCATTCCTGAATCCGGTTCCTGTCG
>NW_009598885.1:59507-64013 GCF_000690535.1 Cariama cristata
TCAAGTGTGCGAGCCACTGCGGCTTGCAATTCCCTGATCATCATTGAGAAGTTCATTATTGGTTTTGTATATTTTTTCGTTCATTTCTATTATTAATAGTATTAGTATTAATATTACTATAATTATACTCTTTTTCCTTGTTATTGTTTTATTAAAGTAGTTTTAATTTTCCAACCCATAAGTCTCTCTCCCTTTTCTCCTCTCCTTCCCCTTGGGAAGGAAGGCGTTAATAGAGAGCATCTGCCATCCAATTTAAGTGCCAGTCCAGCCTTAAATGCTGACAGGTCGTTGTTGTGCCTAAGATAAACATGGACAAATAGACCTTCCACCTATGCCTCCACCTCACAGTTAAGGCTTTTAAATTACAAACATAGCTATTAAGCTGAACAAGTCAATAGTCATGTTCTGTAATCTCTTTAATCTTTTTCCAACATGACCTATTATTTGTATCACATAATCCCACATTAATATTTTAATACACTTTGTATGTTAGTGTAAAGTCAGCATATGTTAGTGTAAAGTCAGCAGCAGGGTCCAATCCGGGGGTTTATGGGATTTTTTGCCTCTTTATTGCTGTGCTTTTATTTCCTATTTGAAAAATAACACCTATTTAAAACAAATCTAGAAACATTCTTCCATAATATTTTAGTTCAGGATTAACTAATGCTACTGATATTATCGACCAGGGACCCCAATCTGTTATTCTGAGGTGACTACTGGTTGGCATTTCCCCCACGGTTGAGATGTGTAGAGGTACACAGACAAGAAGAGATGTTGCAAGGTGCAGAATGCATTAAACGGGTGAGTCTCTGTTTCCCAAGCCCATCAGGGAGACCGTGAGACCAAACATAAACCCGGGTGGCACCAGAGCTGTGTAATGTACACCGAGAGTCAAGACAGGTCAGTGGACAGCACGCGGTGTAAAGAGCACAAATGTGCTTTTAAGCTTTTGTTCCCCTTCCTTATGTCCACTCTATTAAAACAGCAGTTGAGCAGATACTCAGTTTTATACAGCCATATTACAGCCAGAAGAATAAATGTCCTTGCTGTGCCCTTCTAATACCCATGAAGAATTCATTTCATTAAGTCTGCCAGATATTATTTGGTGTAAAATTAAAGACTTGTTTAGGACTGATCCGAAAATTGTTCGGAAAGTATTTTTAGCAGAAAAAGACAGTTGTAGCTAAACCATTTTACCATGATCTTTTATAATTTTTAAGAAAAACTCCTATATTACAAAATTAAATGCATATGAAAAGAAGTATTTATTATCATTTTAAGGAATCATAAGAGAAATAAACATTTCATGCTATATTTTTTTTCCTTTCCTATTTTATTTGTCCTCAAATAGTCATGTTTTTCAGTGCAACACAAAAAGGTTGCTCTTTGACATTAAAAAGAAGAATGAATATTTTTGGCTACCAGACATGACACTCTTCACAAGATAAGGTAGATATTCTAAAAGCAGATATTCAATATTTCAGAAAATCAATCCTTTTAAGACATTAAGCAGCATCTCAAAACTGATCGCTCTTTAAACCATAGAAATGTGGATGAAATCTATGTTTATTCACATCCAAAGATGAATGGGAATCTGGAGAAAGATAAATGAGGCTGCAAATGATTTCAGAGATTTTTATAAATCTAAATTATAATTATGTGCTTGCAGAAGGAAGATCCATATGCAGTGGATTCCTGATTTCCAGGTAAATTAGAATCATAGAACCACAGAATATCCTGAGCTGGAAGCACCCATGAGGATTATCGAGTCCAACTCCTGACTCCTCACAGGGCAACCTAGAAGTTAACCTGTATATCTAAGAGCATTGTCCAAACACTTATTGAACTCCGACAGTCTATGACCATTTGTTCCAGTGCTTAACCACTCTTTCAGTGAAGAACTTTTACCTAATATCCAATCTGAACTTCCCCTTACACAGCTTCAAGCCATTACCTCACATTCAATCAGCAGACACCAAGGAGAAGAGATCATAGAATCATAGAGTCGTTAGAGTTGGAAGGGACCTTTAAGGGTCATCTAGTCCAACCCCCCTGCAATGAGCAGGGACATCTTCAACCAGATCAGGTTGCTCAGAGCCCCGTCCAACCTGACTTTGAATGTACCCAGGGTTGGGGCACCTACAACCTCTCTGGGCAACTTGTCCCAGAGTTTCACCATTCTCATTGTAAAAAATTTCTTCCTTATATCTAGTCTCAATCTACCCTCTTTTACTTTAAAACAATTACCTCTTGTCCTTTTGCAACAGGCCCTACTAAAAGCCCCTCCCCACCTTTCTTGTCGGCCCCTTTAGGTACTGGAAGGCTGCTCTAAGGTCTGCCCAGAGCCTTCTCTTCTCCAGGCTGAACAACCCCAACTCTCTCAGCCTGTCCTCACAGCAGAGGTGATCCAGCCCTGGGATCATCTCCATGCCCTCCTCTGGACTCGCTCCAACAGGTCCATGTCCTTCTTGTGCTGAGGACCCCAGCGCTGAAGGCAGTACTGCAGGGGGGTCTCACCAGAGCGGAGTAGAGGGGCAGAATCCCCTCCCTCGACCTGCTGGTCACGCTGCTTGGGATGCAGCCCAGGGTACGGTTGGCTTTCTGGGCTGCCAGCGCACATTGCTGGGTCATGTCCAGCTTTCTATCCACCAGTACCCCCAGCACCTCCCTCTCCACTCCCCCTCATGCAGAAGTTGTAGACAGCAATAAGGTCACATCTCAGTCTCCTCTTTTCTAAGCTGAACAAACCCGGTATCCTCAGTCACTCCTAATAAGTCATGCCCTCTAGTCCTTTCACCATCTTTCTTGCTCTCCTTTGGACATATTCTAATATTTCTATACTCTTATATTGTGGAGCCCTAAATGACACACAGTACTCGAGGTGAGGCCGCACCAATGCTGAGTATAGTGGGGCAATGACTTCTTTCGACCAGTTAGCTATACTGTGCTTAATCCATCCCAGGGAAGGGTTGGCCCTTCTGGCTGCCAGGGCACGTTGTTGGCTCGTATTGAACTTACCATCAACCAAAACCCCCAGATCCCCTTCTGCAGGGCTGCACTCCAGCGTCTTGTCCCCCAGCCTATACGTACATCCACCAGATTACACCATCCCCGGTGAAGAATCTGGCATTTGTCCTTGTTAAATTTCATATGGCTGATGATTACCCAGTGCTGTAATGTATCAAGATCTCTCTTCCAAGCCTCTCTACCCTCTAGGGAATAAATGGGTCCTCCCAATTCAGTATCATCGGCAAACTTGCTTAGCGTGCACTCAACTCTTCTGTCCGGGTCAGTGATAAAAACATTGAGGAGAACCAGCCCTCAAACTAATCCCTTAGCAACATCACTAGTGACTGGCCACTAGCTAGATATTACCCCATTTACTGTACAACCCTTTGAGCCTGACCCTTCCACCAATTGTTCACTCATCCTATTGTGTACAGGTCTAGTTGTATGCCAGGCATTTTGTTCAGAAGGGTACTGTGAGAGACAGATCAAAAGCTTTGCTAAAATGTGCTGTTCTTAATATGAGAGAAAAAATATTTTCATTTTTGGATGAAAAATTCATACGGTATATAATATGATTTACTATTTCATAAGAAAGACCAAGAACCAAATAAACTTTTTAATATAAAATAGTACAACACCTTCTTTTTGAGTGAAAAAAAAAAAAATAAGTTTTACTTTCCGATAAATACTATCTGGTATTCTTGAATTGTTTGTGCCCTTTTCGCCTGAATACTACCGAGACCGGTTGTCTACTACAGTTTATCCAAGTAAGCAATTGTTCTTTCAGATGAATTGCTAGAATTTGAAACACTGTCTAGGGGCTTGTAGGAGAGCTCTTTAAGAGAGTGGAATTGTAATCCAGACTATTTTTTTCTGAGGCAAATATATGTCATTCAGTCAGTGGATAACAGACTGTAAATGTATTCAGTCTTCATATTTCTACAGCACTGAAATGGAAATGTAAATATCAGGAGAAGCTGATGTGGAAACATGATTTAATTCATCCTCTATTTAAGACATCCAGGTGTGAAATGAGTAACAGTGCATTATGGTTAATGATTTCACTGCAGTATAGGAATCCCCTCAGCTGGAGAAGGGTTATTCTGTTTTACTTCTTCAGATAAAGGCTGTCCAAAGACTCCAGACAAGGATAAGTCTAAATGTAGCCAGGGAAAATATGAGTAGTTTAGAGTAAATAGGAAGAATCTGTGATCATTCAACAAAGAAATAGAATTTCTCTTCACTGCATCTCCTTACTTAACAGAGGGGGGGTTGTTTCTATTTTTAAGGAATTGTAAGCATTATTATTGTTATTATTATATTTATTATTATTTTCTTTGCTATCATACTTTTCGTATCTGTCATTAGAATGCAAAACTCTTTTCTGGCACACAGTCATTTTTCCCACACATCAGTGACCCAAGGGTGCTGAGGGAGCTGGTGGAAGCGCTCACCAAGCCACTTTCCATCATTTACCAGCGGTCCTGGCTGACCGGG
>NW_009598885.1:64105-83649 GCF_000690535.1 Cariama cristata
GGACCTCGGTGCCGGGAAAGGTGATGGACCAGATCATCCTGAGTGCCACCATGCAGCACGTACAGGACAACCAGGTGATCAGACCCAGTCAGCATGGGTTTATGAAAGGCAGGTCCTGCTTGACCAACCTGATCTCCTTCTATGACAAGATGACCCACTTAGTGGATGAGGGAAAGGCTGTGGATGTCAACTACCTAGACTTTAGCAAGACCTTTGACACCGTTTCCCACAGCGTTCTCCTGGAGAAGCTGGCAGCTCATGGCTTGGACGGGCGTACCCTTTGCTGGGGGCAAAAACGCTCGGGGCGCAGAGAGTGGCGGTGAATGAAGCTAAATCCAGCTGGGAAGGGGTCACAAGACTGGCTTTGCTTCTCTGCTGTGGGGTTGTACCCACAGAAGTTGCCCCTCTGAGGAATATTTTAACAATTAATAATAAAGCTCTTTTACATCGGTGTACCTTTATTTTTCTTTATTAAGAATTAGCAAGCACTAGGCTTGACCTAGAAACTTCTACTGCCGTGTCTTTGTGCACAGCAGCGGTCATATGAAAGCGTCACGGGGGGGGAGGCAAAAGAGGGGCAAACGTGTTGTACAGTTGACCCACTGTCAGATCTTGCGCCACAAGAGGAAACCCTCTTCTTCAGTTGGTGATGTGGTTGGTCCTAGGCCGTGGGACAGGAAGCCCTTCCTGTTTGTAGCCTTGCAAAAGGATATTTGTGTTCATACTTGTTCTATTGGTACCTACGATTTTGAGTCATGCAGCACTATTTCCTTCAGCATGTCTCAGGGCACAGAATTTGACAAGATTAACTGTGATTCATTAAGTATATTCTCCAGAATGAGCTTTTTTTAAAAAAAAAAAATAATTTTGCTTTTCCTTAATTTGGTTAACTGTATTTTTTATTGTTATCAAATACATGACTGACTACCCTTAATGTGTCTCCTACTTTTCTAAACTTCTGTCTTTTTTCCAGCTTCTCTTATTCAACTGTATGTGTTTAATCTTTTCATTTCTTTGAGGAATTCCTTTTCCTCCAGCCCTTTAAAGATTATTATTGAATCTCCCTATTTTTATAAGGCCGTTTCGCTGGGGTGCTCAAAGCTGAAAGCACCGTTCAAGGAAAGAGTATATTGCTATATTTCATTTTCTATCCTTTCTTTGTATGTCCTAGTTTACCACTTCTACATCCCACTGAGCTGCCCACCAGATGTTTGGATCTTCTGTTTTTTTTCTTCTAGGAGATTGCACAACTAATTAAAAACTGTCAAACTAGTTCATGTTTAAAAAAAATTGTAGGTTTGAATAAACTTGATATTTTAAGTAGTTCCTATGGTTCCACTTGTTCAGAAACTATGTCTGTTTGCTGAACGACTTTCATAAAATAACATGAAAGAGGTACCATTTTGGTTGCTAAATTTTACTTTTCATTTCCAGTCTCTTCCTCAACGTTGTATGTTCTTCAGATCCTGCCAACAAAAACAGAGCTATGAACTTCCTAAGCAATGAAACAACATACAAATAGGGTCTCAAAGTATGCAGCTTAAAATTCTGTGCAAACAAAAGTGATTTGGTTACAACTTGCTTTATCTGAATTTATTTTGCAAGCTGCTATTTCCATAAATTTTAGAGCACTGTTTTACAGCTGCTAATAATTTTATCTCAGTAAAATAGAAACACTAGCTTCAAAGATGTCTACAGAGAAATAGTATCAAACGCTGACACTGCTACACCAATTATATGATCACCTGCCATGCAAACAATTTTGGAGATCCTCATGCTGGTTTGGTGTAGTATACCCTCAACAATAAGAAGCAGAATAAAAGATGTCTAAGGACATTTAGTTCTTAGGAAAATAGTGAAGTTCTGGTGTAAGAGTATTCTCACTCAAAGCAAAATTGTGAACATACTCGAAAGTAGTTACCTGCAACACTTTTGTAAATGAAAAGCTGCTCTGAGTCAGAGCTTTAGCGTATCTGATGGCCTAGGAAATATTTATACTGGGTTGATTGCCAAGGTGGGCTATCATTTTAAGAAAGATTTAGGAATGAGGGCTAATCAACCTGTGAAAAGTAACTTTTATGGAGAAAGTATCTTGCGCATATTTCTGTACTTTAGTCCTTTAATTCCAGCTCAGCTGACCAGTCTATAAAGTACTGGAGTGTCATCTTTTATTTATTGGGAAAAACTCCAGGTTCTGGTGAAAGTTTTAACTTTCTTAACCAGGGAGGTATGCCTTGGTATTAAGCCAAGATGTAGCCTGTTGCTTAGCCATGAGTATTTAATTACAACAGTTTAGCTCAAGATATAAATAATATATTAATAAATATAATAAATACATTTTATCAATAGATAAAATAATCATGAGGAGACTGGAGCGTAGAGTTGTGCAGGTCAACACTGAGCGCAGCTAAGCTTTGGTGAAACTTGCGATGGGAATTGTTTGCCACTGGGATGGTCCCAGCACAGCTGATGGCACAGCAAGCAGTGGGGCCAGTGACAGCCAGAAACTGAGCTTGAAATTGCACCCTTCAGCACTGCCCATTCCAGGCACCGCTTTTGCTCTCCTACTGGTAACATTCATACTGTCAATTCAGTCAATTCAACCTGTCTTCACGGCGCCCACGTAATCCAACACATGGGAAATCTCTTCTGGCATCACCCACGTATATAGTGGTTTCCTCTCACAAGTTACACATCGCACTTCCCAGGCTCCAAAAGCTTTGTACCAAACCAGGGTCCTGGGAATTCAGAGCGGCAAGCATTGACTCATTCTTTTGAGAAGGCCGGCAAAATACTCTTTCTTACAGAGTCAGTTGCTGACCCTTGACATTGGAGCAATGCGTAAAAGTGTTGATAAACTGAACTGATCTGTGAAACAATCAGTTCCATCATTTTGCTGCAGCAAAAAAAATTGAACAGGACAATCTTTCAGATGGCAGCCGGATCATTTTTAGCACAGCGTGAGATCTTATTCTTCTGACTCCACCAAGAGAGATGAAAAAAGATATCTAAAATCTAAATGTTTACAGTAGTATGTTTACAGTATAGTGTTATAAAGCAGTGTGAGAGAAAGGATTTGAAAATAAATACATTAGGAAAAGTGAGAGGTAGGTTCATCTCTTTTCAAGAGGCATAACAATGGGTTTACATAAGAAAAACATGAAAGACAATTCGCTAAGATACTAGATAAGCATATGGTGCCAATGCATTTTGCGTGCCATGTGCAGTTCAGGTCCTCACATCACTTAATAAGATGTAGCAAAACCAAAAAATGCAGAGCAACAAGTAAAACCAGAGCTATGAAACAACTCCCCTATGAGGAATGACTAAACAAACAGGTCTCTTTTTCCTAGAAAAAGGACAGCTAAAGCCATGTGTGGCAGCGATTTGCAAAACTGTGAGTGGCAGGGAAAAAAGGTAATGATTATCCATTATCTCTTCCAGTACAGGACACATGAGCAACAAGCGAAAACACAAGCTGCAAGTTCAAGCTGACATCCAAAAGGAAGAGACTTCTTTGCGTGGGGTGGCGATCACCTGTGGAACTCTTTGCCACCGATTGCTGTGAATGCAATTTTTATAGCAGAATTTGTACAAAATGATGGGGAAAATCCATGAAGAAACATTAAATAAAAAAAAAAAGAACATTGTCATCCTCTCAAGAAGTCTTTTACGCATGACTGTTGGAGGCCGTTCTTCCAGCAGTGCCCAGGCATCTGTACCTGTCCACTGTTGGAGGCAGGACTAAGGCAAGACAGACTAGGTGTTCAGCCCAGTATGGTCATTCATACTTTCTTCTGTTGAATTACAGAAGTAATTTTGAGGAGCTGAAACGTTATTTGTATTATTTACACTTCAGGTAGACTTCAACATATTTTGCATGTAAATTCTACATCGGTGCAGGGAAAGGATAACGCTCCAAAGCTGGACAGCAATCTCCTTCATGTAACAAGGGCTGTTCAATTACATTCAGGCATATTTCACGGTTTCTTTAAGTCAGTGGGATCACTTCGGTATAAAATGAGCCGAAGCAAAATATTGAATAATACAATCCTTCTCAAAAAAAAAAAAAAAAAAATGTATCACAGCAATCAAATATATTGTTCCTGATTTAGTAGACTGGCAATAGGAGAGCTTCCTAATATATACAAATGCCATTGTCATTGAACGCCTGGCAATGCTGAAAAGGCAGAAAGATCCTGTTGTCAACGAAGCAGGAAAATGCCGAACTTGATTTAAAGCAAACTGGTCAAAAACTGGTCGTGTGAAAACAAATGATTACTAAACAGGTTAAGAAATATTACAACCTACACCCCACACCTGGTTAGAAGGGTATTCATCAGAATAATGAATGTCATACTTTTCCTGTATGAATATTTATCACTGTGCTTAGCAACAGATGCAAATGGGATGGAGATACAAAAATCTAATTTACTTAGCATATTTACATCTTTAGATGTTACAGAATAGACTTTTTTTTCAATTACCTTCACAATTACTGATATGTACTTCTCTACTCACTGTTTAAAAAACCCTAAGGCTGCCCAAAACCAGTGTATAATGTTCTTCACTTCAGTCAATGAGCTTTAACAGAAACCAATGCATTTTAACTGAATTTTTGTTTATCTCAAGCAGCACATTTTAATGAAATCAATACATTCTTGCTGAAAGCCTCATGAATCCGTTGGAAAGAATACATTTTTACTGAAACCAATGTACAGTTTTATAATGTCTGTATGTTTTCGTAAAAGCACGGCAATACATTTTAGCTGAAACCAATATGTTTCTCCAGGGCTGATTCCAACAAAACCTTATTTTACAGTGAAACCAATGCTTTCTTACTGAAACTAATATTCCGTATTCCTGAGCCAACATTGTCAGGCTAAATGAAAGCTATGTTTTATTTTAGTGAAGAAAGTACATACTTTCAAGATTATCTTAAAACAAGGCGATTTGCAAAGCTTGTATTTTAGTACGTACATAAAATAAGAAGCACATCATAAGAAGTCGTTCCTAGATAGATCTATCTCCTTGGTTTTACTTTTTTTTGTAGTCTTGCAACATATATGCATTCTATCAAATGAGTAATGATATAGATAGGAGTTTATTTTCATTCTCAATAGACTTTCACTAAATCTTTTTTTCCACTTTATATGCAAACTGACTTAAAATAAGTCAGCATTATGGGTGATTTACACTTCAGAGCAGAGGAACAGAACAGTGGTTAACGATTTTATTGTAGACTAGATGTGATTTATTTTGCAAAAATTTTTTGTAAGTATTGCTTTCAGTATACCAGTTCTGTATTTTTCTTGACATTTTGACTAAAGATGTGCTGATCTGCATTACTTAGAAATATTTTGAGTAGTCTGTTACATGTAGCTAATGATTTGTGATCCTTCTAAGTGTTTTAATTGATGCAATTAATGTGAATTAGAAGGCTCCATCTGAATTTCAACAGATCTGAAAAAATGCATAATCTACTTAAAATTTAGATACAGTTTTTCTTTCTTTATCTTTTGGGCATAAAGAGATAAAGTAGGCAGAGCAAGAAAAATAACAATACAGTGACTTTCAATAAAACTGTTTCAGCATTACATGATACAGCACGGAACCACAGGGCAATTAAACAAAAAGGACCCATTTTATACATATATTGTTCTCACCACAAAGAGATATCAAAATATTTTCAGTTAAACCAAACACAGCATCATTTCCTGATGAGAACCCAATTGTGACGAAAGATTAAAAGACATATATTTTTCTCACCACAAAGAGATATCAAAATATTATTTTCAGTTAAACCAAACACAGCATCATTTCCTGATGAGAACCCAATTGTGACGAAAGATTAAAAGAATTTGCCGTAGCTCAGGAAGCTAAAAAATGAGATGCGTGACTGTGATGTGTGACTGCGATGCGTTGCAAGCTGGAAGTCCAGACCCCAAATCTGATCTGGGCAAAGGGTTTCCCCAACTCCGATAGAAAATGTATTGAAATTCTTCAGTGTTAATTAGCTCAGAGCTGTAATTGATTTCCTTAAGATGACCTTGACTGAGGAACTATTAGGGCTTTTTCCGTTACAGTATCCACTTCTAACCCCTCTGTTCATGGGTTCCTTGCTGAAGCACGAAAGACATCAGCAAGCAGCATGGAGCACTCCCACTTCACCAGCTCAGTTCAGCATTCCTATCTGTGCAGATGGGATCCTGATATTTCAGGGACAAAGGAAAACACAGCCTAGCCACAGCAAAGTTTGCTTTGCCAAGCTTGCTGGTTTACAGAGTTGACCTACTTACAATCCTCATGCAAACAAAATGGACAGTTTATCTCTGAAGATATGCCTAATCACATCTTCAAAAAATTCCTTTCCCTGTTAATCATGTTTGAGAAAGAATGAATAAAATGTAAATGCAATGGAAAGTCAGAGGGAAAATGAAGTATTGAGGAAAATATATAGTCCAATTAAAATGATTAGCATAGAAAAGGGTAGCTATATTCCTACTGCAGCTGCTCACTGACTGGTTTTCTTCATGTACAGTAGGTTGCCTTGGGGGTGATTGATCCACTTCCAGAAAGTATAATCATTGGTTTCCAAAGAATCTAAAAGACAAAGTGTAACAAGACCATGCACTATACTGCTATTGGATTTTACCTCTCCTCATTATTTAGACCCCTCTAGCAATTCTCCCTTAATAAGTTCCTATAGTGCTTTGCTGGATTCCTTTTTTCTACAATGTATTTTATTCTTCCAAATGAATATGGTCCACTCATCTTGACATGACTTCTACACCACCTCTTTCTAATTACTGTTCCTGGTGTCACACCATTTCTTGCAAGTATTGTAGAATAAGTGCCATTCTTGTATTTAATTTAGAATCCCACACAATGAGGAAGGATAGTGTTAGTTGCTCAATTTCATCCTTTTCTATGGTATTATTAGAATATACTTGATTTTAGAAAGGAATTAAAGTTTTGGAGTTGAAGTACAATCTTAACCCAAGTAACTAAACACCAGATACTTAAATGTAGCTGAACTAAAACCAAAGCAGAAAAGAATTTCAGTACTCCGTTTGAATCTAAAGTATCGATTGCAAGTTTTCATGATCACAGAAAAGAACAGGTTCTAAATTCATGGTTAGTTTTAAAGGCATTTAATAGCAACCACAAGAAGCTGGGAGTCTGGTTTCCATGATTTTTTAAGTGTATGTTTAATATCAATGCTTTGTAGTGCTGACATTCAAACAAGACTCAAAGTGTTGGTTGATCAAGCACAGAATGTATGGACACATTACGTGTACTTCATGGATGTAATACAGAGGACATGATAAAGATCAGTAATAGGATATATGGTCACAGCCTCCTGTCCTTATTTTAACAATCTCAACAAAATCAAAAAGGTATAGAAAACAGTTGCAAGACCCTTTTAGATCTTCCACAGCCTGCCTTTGGATTAGAGATTCGAGCATATTTGCATAACAACAGGAAGATTAGAGGAGACTTGATCATGGTCCTTAAAAGTCAACTCAGGGAACAGATTTATGGTAGGAAATACCTTGCAAACCGATAAGTAAGGAGAGTCAAACTTGTGAGACTGATATTAAGCGTGAAATGAGGAGCAGGAGGAATATTCCAGTGAAATACAATTAACAACTGAAACAGTCTATCTAGGAATCCAATTCTGAGTGTTTTGAAGTCTTTCATCCGACACCAAAGATAGTACTCTAGTTTGACAGGGAGAATGGAAGTGATACAGAAATATTTCTGTCTTCAGATCTCAGGCTATTTTACACAGTAGTTCAGTTTAACTGACATACTGGTTTCTCTTCTTGTTGATAAAAATCAACACAATTCCATAAAACATACTTGTTAAGAATTATAATCAAACACTATTAAGATCCAGAGAAGGAAACACTATAGAACAACATTTAAGACATAGCTGGATATAATGAAGCAGGAGGGAAATCCAGTATCCAGATTGTCTGTTTCACGTTGTATTAAAATCAGCATTTCATTTTGAAAAGATTTTTCTGTACTTACTTATGAGACAGTAACTAGATTTTAATTTTTTTTAAGTATGGTTGTCATTTGGGATTATGTTTCTGAAGCTAATAAAAGGAAAAACAAAAGTAAAAGATGCAGGAAACCTTCCCTACCTTATTACACATAGGGGTAGACTGGCCTCATTCATCAGCAGCTCATAACAGCTACAACCTTAGCTCCTTAACCGTAAGTGCTCTTCCAGACTCTGCTCCTGTACACGCTATTTACTTCCCTGCCATTAGTTACAATATCTTCACCCTTTGATGGTCACCATGATTCTTCTCCTGAAGACCAATTATTTTGGAAATTTCACCTGTCCTCTGTCTTCTGCATTTCCCTTCCACTAACTGTTATAGCATTCTGGTCCAAAGGAAAATATACTTTATTCCTATATAGTTCATACCCATTCAAAGCCAAAGGAAAGACCTCCTGGGACAAACTAGAGACCAACAAGAGCAAAAAGAACACCAAGAACTATCATCATTTTCATAAAGGAGAGATTCCTTCACGTTGTCCTCTTCTATGTCAGCCAGTATCACAGTCCTTTCCTTCATCAGTTGTCATATTTATGCCACAGGTCGCCTCTAAAAAAACACTATCCCCTTTTGTTTCTGCCCCCAAAAATGCTTTCCTAGCTGATGAGTGGTCAGGAGCAACACTTTACCAGAACGGTAGCTCCCAAAATCTTCATTAAGTAATGACTACATCACTAAGCAGTATCTGCTGCTAAGTTGCTCTGCAGAGATTAGATTCAAGGCTAAGATCACGTGATGTAAAATGTGTGGATAACAGAAGCAAAGGAGATCATGATATGTCAGAGGGACTTGTGAAAGCTTTCTGCAAATACCTTTATTGGCCTGGGCTTGAATGGATAAATACATTGTATGGTTATGACTGACTAAAGTCATATGAAGAAAGCTAATGCCACAAGTTAGGAAACCCCGTTTTCAGACTATCCAAGGCCCAAAAGAACTGCTGCTCATAAGCTGGTCCTTTACAAAGCACGTAGATTGGACAATTATCTGGCAGAGAAAAAAAAAAATAGCGTGGATAAATGTAAAACTACCTTAAACACTGCAAACATAGCTTTTGAGATCTAAATGGACTACCACCCCTAATAACGATGCACTGAGCTTTATTAAAAATGCTAAGTATTTCATATCCCACAGAGTCCTTTCTACTGAAGTACTAGCACTGTAAAAGCTGTCTCCTCCTCCTAATAGAAAAATTGCTTCAAATACTCAGCATGTTCACTTGGGGATGCTCATGTAAAGGTAAGTCTAAAGTTGCTCTGATAAGACAGAACAGTCTGTGTCAGTAATTAAAATCTCTATTAAAGGGTAAACGTAACTCTCCTTAAAATCAGTGAAAATATTTGCATCACTTCAGAAAGTCCTGTATCCAGCCAGAAGTGATTTACATTTTCTTCTCCCTCTTAATTTCTGAAGGATGTTCCATAGAAAAAAAAGGCACATGGCATTGTGTCCCATGTGGTACACTGAGAATTCTCTGACATTTCCTCTTCACATAAATTGTCCCCAGTCGAAATTCACTTTTCAGTTATTTGGTCCCTGTATAATGTCATCTGTGCTCATCTAAGGCTCAGAAAAAACTACTAGCTGGCAAAGCCTGGTGACAAACAAATAATGGTTTTCATTTTGCTGTTGGCATGCCTGACAGGGTACGTGACTATCAGATGTCAGATTCTTTTTAGACTGGATTTATTGATCAAGTCTATCCAGAAAGTTTAAAGCCTTCCCTTGTGTTTTGAAGTGTATAGAAAATGTCTTGCTGCTCAAGGTTCCACAGAAGCTCAGTTATTCATTTTCACTTATCATTAGTGTCCTTACTGGCAGCTGTATGGTAATCATGTCTCTTTTCTTCCTTTCAGCCAAGTTCTGTCAAATAACCTTTCTCATACTTATGCACATTAAATATTCTCACATAGGGTTGCTAAAATGTTCTGAACAAGGTACTTGTGGTTGCTGTTAATAATCATCTTGTACGGACCTTTCTAAAATGTCCTGAAGAACTAAGAATATTGTTCTAAGAACAAAGGAATGGACTGACAGTCCTTGATTTGCTCCTTTCCATGTTCATTCACAGGTTTTGTTCAGGATAAAATTTATGCTTTTTCTCACTAGAGAGTAGCATCTGGAATGCTTTTGATACCCCAGCCCTCCGGTGTTTCCATCGTATGTCAGATGTGTTGCCTACCCAACTCTGTTATTCTTTAAATACATGGTAAGGTGCCCCGTGTCAGTCAGTCCTGCATCCAACATATCCCTTCTTTGTCGTGGGATTTCATGAAAAGATCTGAGCCTATAGCAACAATCTGGATCTTTTATGCTTTACCTGCTTGACTAGGTATTTCACAAAATTGTCTAAATTTTCCAGTAACTGGCTCTACTCCTGCAACACGTACTTAATCAGTAGGACCCTGAAGAACAACCTGTACCGTATAACGTAGTCGATCCACTCGTGCTGGTGTGTGGCCTGAGATTTCCTGGGTCAGCGCATCTCTTCTTCACAGGAGTTAGGGATGGCATTTAGGTATTTGGGCGCTCTGCCTTTAGCGTGCTGTCTGCATGTCCTTACTGTGCTGTAACTTATTGCTGCCTTGGCAGTCTCTGACAAAGATGAATTCAAACGCTTCTGTGGCCTGATTTATTTCCAGGAGCGCGTACAGGTCTGCTGCCAGTGGAAAGCTCATACAGACTGTCTGAGAAAGAGAAGAGCTGGGTCATTCCATGTTCCTAACTAGAATGAAACTAGATTTCAAGATTTTTAAGTCCTCCAGAAAAGAGTTTTTTTTTCTTTTCTTTATAAATCTCTAGGAACTAACACTGGTTTTTCCCAAACATTTGTAGGAGTAAAATTTGCTTTTCTGACTCTTCACAGAAAGCAAATAAATTTGTACCATGACAAAGCAGATCCTGTGTTAGATTCACCTGAATGCTTACAGAGTAAGTTGTGCAGTTCACTTGCCTTCACTCTTCATTTCAATGATCCCACCAGAATTTTAATTTGAAAAGTAAATATGGTGATAATAGCTAGAAAAAGAATAATCTGAGTTGCAGTTCAGTCCTGAGACGATGGCTCTGTTATCGTTGTGTGCCTTGCCCTGTAGTAGGAACTGAAGTCAGGGATATCCATGGAAGTGGAAAAGACTGAATTTGTTTGGAAGCATCAGCAGCAAACACAATCTAACATGCACTTATTTGCCCTTGGATTGTAATAAGGTACTGAAAGAAGTGAACAATTTCCCCGCTTCCCTCAGTCCATTAACTCACCTGTGAGAAGAAGGATATATTAGGTGAACTAATCTTTGTGTGGCCTTGGTGCCACCCAAAAGAGGTTTTGCAGTTTTCAGACAGTTCAGAGTGCAAATAAAGTGATGTTGCATTCACCTTGTGTCTCATATATTTTTACTGTACAAATGGAGATGCTGAAGTTTTCCAGGTGAGAGTTTAGAGCCAGGCACACCCTGTGCTTGGGGCATGAGTCCTTTGGAACCTGCCCTGATGCACAGGATTCATCCCTGATGAATAGCGCCCACTCTGAGGATGCTCATCCCAGTCAAGAGCTCTCCAGTTCACAGTGACATGTTTGCTGAAGCAGCTGACGATGGAAAAAACTTAGTTCAAACGTCATATTGTTCTTCATGTTTCCTGTTCACCACTGAAGGATTATTTTCCTTAAGAGTCATAAATGTTCAGATTCCCCACAGTGCAGTTTTGTTGCACAGACAAAAAGACATTAATTTCTCTATGGCTAACCCTGCTGAAAGAATTATCAGTAAATGAAAAATATTTTTTAAAAAATTAAAAACAATGATTATAGCTTTGCCCCTGCGACTACCAAAGCTCTTTATGTGTGGATGTATATGTGTAGACGTACACATAAACATACATACATGTACCCATACATAAGTCCACATGTGTCTGCATATAGAGACATACACTGAAGGTATGTGTCTAAGAAACAGATTTTTTTTTAACATTGTGAGGGGAAAATATAAAAAAGATGTGACATAACATGTCTGTGATACTGCATCCCAAACTCCAGATTTATTTATCTGAATTACTAGGTCTATTCTGCTGTGCTATGACATCATGAGAATTTTATCTGAATTACTGGGCCTATTCTGCTGTGCTATGACATCATGAGAAGTAAAGGCATGACAAAAATGCAGGAAAAAAAAAAAATTAAAGGTATGGAGTCTGATAGTTTTTAAATGCTTAATTTTTCTGAGTTTATAAAACTCTTTAGAATACAATAATGTTATTCATTTAATGCATAAATTGTATTAGGCTATATAATAAAAATAGTCCTTTTTTCCTTTTCTTTTTGAAAGTATCATTTATTTCTTTTATCAAAGACAAACCAATGTATTGACATACAGTATTTTACTTAGCACTAAAAACATCCGCTTAACTTTTTTACCAAAGGGGCAGTTTATGTGTGTCCTGTGTACTATATGATATAAGTATGTATTATGCTGTATCTTGATTCCTTTTTTTCTGCCAGTTCTATTTTCAAATTGTCTCTGAATTTGCTTTTTACTCTGTACTTCATTTTTCCATTTTTGCTCGCTCACTAAATTTATTCCTACTGCCCCTTGTCCATTTCTATTTTTTAGCCTCTCTTTATTGAAATGAGAGCCAAGTGATAAACTCTGAGCTGCAATTTTGAAACTATTATGCTGAAAGGAGCTTGAAATTGGATAGAATTAGCTTATTCGTTCAGCATTGCAAAAGGACAAATACTAGTAATTCCTGAGCACTTCCAGTTTGCACTTACTTCAGAACAAATTTCACATATTCAGCATGCACCCAGGGCTAAGAATTGCTTGGGAACTTCCCTAGAAAACATTTTCCTGGTCTGTGAGCAAAGTCATTGCTATCCAGACCTGAAAAAAAAAGAATTACTATAGTGATTGCAACTGTACCAGTGAAGGAATGAGCAGCATTAGCCTATGACTGATGAGCAGATAGAAAATGGACTGGAAGTCTAGAATTACTGTTTTTATTATGTAGCCTAAAATAATTTCTGCATTAAAATCATACCTGTATAGACCTCCTGATGTACAGGTCTATACAAGCCACGTGCAGTATTGTATAGAGGAGAACGTGCAGCCTGCAAAGTATCCAAATAGAGCAGTAAGGGTGTATTATCTTAACTGAACGCATGGTTCAACTAGTGCTTGGAGCCTTAGAGTATGCCTAGCTAATAGGTAAAACAATTAACCAGTTTAAAAGTTCAGGAAAACTATCAATAACAGAATTCATGTCATAAGTATATATGTAAAGAACCAATAAAGCTGATGCCAAGGTTGATCTGTAGCATGCATTCTGGCGTTTCAAGCTGCCGGAAAGTTCAACCACACTGAGTGCTGCTACTTGGTCTCCTGAACACAATGCCCTCATTACCCACGATATTGTCCAGATCAAGGATTTCACAGTTCGTACGTTCCACTCGGTTTTGACACAATTCTAGTTTCATGCTGTGGCAACTACTAACAAAATCCAACCTTCAATGGCAAGCAAGATTTTATAAATGGTGAAGTTCCTTTAAAATTACCCCTCAGCCTGAGCTGCTAAGTTCCTATTCAGACCCCTAAATAAATGAATAGATGTTCAGAATTAACACACTGCAAGTCAACCTCATCACGCTTGTTAGAAGTCAAGGAAATCTGAAACTGGAATATTTTTCCTTATGCCTAAATTGGGAAACAGGATCCCAACTTTTTCAGGAGAGACTGCAAACATCTTTCTTGTACCTTTATTAACCCTTGTAGTTCTTCGTGTCTTGTTTCCAGAGGTACTCGCTCTTCTGCTCGTATATTCTCTTCCTTTACTATTCATTTTGCAATTGGATGGTAGTAATGTGTAAGTCATACTGTAATGACCAGATTTACTCTGCTGGTTATTGTAAATTTCCTTATTAAGACAGGCAGATTTTATGCACACTCAGCACCTTTTCAACTGACTGCTCACAGGGTCTTTATGGTGCCTCAAGCTCAATGAGCCTGCTCTTCCAGTATTTTGGATAGGACCAACAAATAGACAGTGATTACTTAACTTCATGAAGAATTCTTTCAAAATAGCTCTCTAAGTATTTTAAATGAACTTATAATTTCTTTGTGATGTTCAGAAAGATTTCTTGGAGAGCTGCAGAGGTGCAGACCAATGGTGACATCAAGTGGCGATTTACATTTTGACTGTATTTGAGAATAATCACAGTGGCAAGGTAAAACAAGATTTCCTCAGAGCTTTTTCCTCTAGTGATAAAATCATTTCTCAGAATATTAATTCTAGCTACATTTGCTTACTGAGTAAGGGATAGAACTGGCAGAGGGGGTTGCTTGATGTTTTTTGGTTTTACTTTCCACTTTATCTGTAGTGCTTTTTATTTTCACTTCTGCATCACCCACTGGAAAATGCCAAATTTCGTCCAGCCTGAAGGATAACTGCGTGTGTCTCCAAAGATCACAGGTTATGCTTTGCTGAGGTCGTCACTGCTATGCCAAATATCATAACCAGAGACTATAACGGATAAACTAAAATCGGGTATTCAGCTAGGTATTTCACTTCTGGTATGTGAAAGTCTCTCCCCTCATTCAGGTTCCAAATTAAATGAGAACTCAGGAGGGTATGTGGTCTTTTTAATCCTAAATATTACATAATTTTAACTCAGTAAGTGATCAAAATAGGATGATGTAGGTTTTATGTCATACTTGCACTTCGAGCACTTCATACTGGCACTACCTAATAAACTGCTGCAGGATGACTAAGTTCAGAAATGTCAAGACTGCATTTTCTGCAGACTCCAGCAGTAAACTACTCATCAGTAAATACTAAGAGGACAACCTATTTCTTTCTAATTTGATCCAGTATCAAATACTAGTCTTGAGTCTTGCCATTCTAGAAACTACATCAAGGGATGCTCTCGTTGGTCTTGCTAGCTCTTATCGGCAAATGACGAACTGTGTTACCACGAAGTCTCCACGTTTAAACAAGTAAAATATTTTTCAGATGTTTCAAGGTTGTAAGTACCAAATTGGATGCTGTCAGTGATCATAGGGCATGGAAAGAAATAGCACCCAGAGCTTGCAAACAGAGGAGGACAGTGATTGCAGAGTCTGGGCTTCAGGAGTCTCCTTCCTGTACAAACGACCTGTCCAGCCTTTTCTCTCCATCCTCTCAATAGCCCCCTTCCCAAAGGCCTTACCCTTACGGTGGCACAGCATAACTGTCTACTATTTTTTTCCCTTCAAAATGTCAAAAAGAATCACAATGTTCCCTATTTAATCCTTGGGAATTTATACTGCACTGCATAATTAGGCTTGAAATCGGCTACAGCGCTAAGCATCTCCACGTGTAATCATCTTTTGAAAGAGAACATAGCACAAATAGTTGAGGCAAAGGGTAATTATTAAAACCAAATTTCACAGGTTTTGTTTTGGGTTGGGTTGGGTTGGGTTTAACTCAGACCAGACTGTTAGGAAGCTTCCACTGCTGCAATGTCCGTCTGATTGTGAAAACACATACAGATGTGCAATGTGTCACGGCTATTCCTCTTGTAGCTTGAGCTGCGAATTAGTCACCTGCTTGCAAAAGAGAGTTAGAGCCCGGTTTCTCCAGCGTCCAACAGCAAACAAACTCTTTTCTACGGAGAAAACTTCCCTTTGTGAAAGCACAAGAACTGTGGGTCTCAGCAGGAGCTGCGAGAGGGAAGGAACGCCGTCATTTATGCTTATGGATAGCACAGGAGTCAATCAAGCCACAAGGATCGAGCCACTCCCAGTTTTCATTGATGATCACCATACGGAGTAAGGTTTTACACTTGACCTGGAGACACGGCCATGGTCAGTCAATATTCTGGGTCCAGCAACATCCAACACAGTCAGTTGACTGGTACAACAATGCCTAGATTCTCTATTTTGCTTCTTTGCGTTTAAGTATTGGTAACATAGCAACTTGAGATAGAAATTGATGTTGTATAAAGCTGATTAACAGACAGAATAAAGTACCTCTTTTCATAATGTTCCTGGAGGAAACTAACTGAAGAGGTATACAAAAGTGATGACAAAGTATAAAATCCTCTGTGGAAGGTTTAGAAGATTTTTACTAGCTCTTGACTAATGCTACAGAAATACCTGGTCAAATTTATCTCATGAGCATTAGAGTCCACAATGCCCTCAGATAAAGTGCTAACTGCTGTTGCCTTAAGTGCTAGAAATCTGTTCTTTATTCTAGACTCAATAGCTGTTACCTTGATTTTCAGCTTCCCTCTATAGAACTTCATTACATTTTTTTTTCCGCTGTATTAAATAGCCATCTGCCAGCCCAAATCTATTCCCATACACCTACCTGGGGACAGGAGCCAAGCTGGTTTTATCCTTCTCTTCAGTAAATATTTGAGACTGAGCTTTATCTACTTGTTTTCACAAGGCAGATTTTTCATACCTCAGTTCATTCTTCTCATGCACTCCTAATAAATCTTTCATCAAAAAATTAACTGTCTGTTCTCAAAGTGTGTGCATTCCTTTTGCCCTGAGAAAAAATATTTTCTAAACATTCCCAACAATAAAAATTAACAAGAGACAGACAATGGGGCAATTGTAATCAGAATCAGTTATCACAGAACTTCTTTCATTAAGGGAAGACATCGCATGGAGTTGCAGCCTGGCTGGAGCTGCAGCCTGGATGGAGAACTGGATTTCAAAGCAAAAGCATTTATTATGTTCTACAAAACTTGCTGACCCACAACAGGCTTAACCCTCAGCAAAGGGCAGTTTCTTTTGCTTTAAAATGGTGGAATATTTGGCCAATTTCAGTGCGTGGCTAGTCCATGACCAGTGTCTATCTAAAACACTAGTGTGGAGTTCCATTTTTGCTGCCCGTGAATCCCTCGTCCAGGCTGAACAGGTGTAGGGATGTACGTGCGGGTCTGACCATCAGAGCTTTAGGTCCCTGGGGCAACCAACACAGCCTGATGCTGTACTCTGCAGCCTGTGGAGCATCAAGGGGAAGGTGTTTCTAGCAGGGTTACTGTCAGGTGGTTAAAAGGGATTTGGCATAATCCCCAAAATCCTGTTTATAACATTACGTCCAGGGGAGATTCCTCTGGAAGCTAGAGAAGATAGCTGGCATCACAGTGCCAAACTTCTGACCCTCCTTTACCTCTTTTGAGGAGTAACGGAAAATGGAAATTAGGTGATAGAATAAATTTATCTCATGCAAAATGACAGCCCAAAATTCATGTACCGTTTAAGTCCTCTTTCCAAGGTTGAAGATGGGACTTAAATAATACACAAACCCTCCTTTGTGCAGTTCCTTTGACCACTGTGAATAATTCACCAAAGACAGTATATGAAGTCCTAGAAAAGGCTGGTACATGGACCACAAAACAGCCCTCACACTATAAATCTTGGTTTTGTGTTACCTTTACAAGGAAACACTCTTTTCTGGGAGCAGTGGTTCCAGACACGAAGAATCTAGTCTCTGAAAAGAGGGAGCACAAGAAAACTTAAGTTCACGGTGACATCTTAATATACAGTGGCCAAACTTACACAGACAAAAAAGAGAGTAAGAGAGATTCAGTGAAGGACATCATCTTTCATTAGCCATCGAGAGAGGCTTCCTGTGGCATTCAATGTGATGTGAAAAGGCACCACAACAGACGGAGTCCTAGAGATACAGCCCTACCTCTCCTGATTATAAAGACCTTGACACATTACCAGGAGGGGTACATGAGCAAGAAAGCCGGAGCAAGCATGACCAACATCAACGTTTTCATATCCTAATATGTCAAATATTCCTGCATAATCTTAAAAAGTAAGTGGTATTGTAAAGGAAGTCTGGACAATTTTGTGACATTTTCAAAGTATGTCTTTTCAGATAGACTTAATGCATAGGCCTTGTTTAAACATATTTCTATGCTTAACTCTGTGGTAGCTCAACACTTCTTTTTTTCTACCTGGCTTTTCTAATAACCTTGCTTCTGGTTTGCTTAACATCAGTTGTAGCCCCTCGTTAGCGCTGCTGAACATGTCAGAGCAGCAGCAGAACTTATTTTTCAAAGATCCGCTGGTGGTGATGTGTCAGCCTTATTACAACAGACGTTCTGATACTGAGTTGAAGTCTTCCTTGATACTCTGAAGAGTTAAATGTTACAGGGGCAAGTACCATGGGAGATTGTTTAAAGACGGTAACTTTTAATAACGCACCAAGAGCAAAACTGTTAATATAGGACCAAAAGGTAATCCCCTTGTTTGTACTGAATAGGACCCAGCTCCACAAACACTGCTTGTTAATTAAGGCACAAGATGAATGAAGGTTTCTGAACTGGGTTCTAAGTAACCCAGTTCTTGGTTTGGATTTTAAGTTTACGTTGCACATCTTTGTTTTTATTTCTTACCACAGGAGGGCAATAGTGAACTATAAATATATATTTTTCCTTCACTCAAGAGAAGGTAGTAAAATTATTTTTCTTTTAAAAAAATCAGATGTCACACTACTATAATTCAAAATTACTCTCTGAAATTAAAAAACCTACCTGTATAGTAAAATCTTCCACCCAGAAAGGAGCACTACATATAAAGGAAAAGTTTTCAGCATGTTTCAGCCCAAGATGCTGGAAATTGAGTTCCATCAATGACTAAAGTGCTTTGCGTATGTTTCTACCAACTGAGGACTTATGTCATCATTTATTCTGTGCTGGATGTTAGGTTTTAGTTTATTCTCACCACTACTTAATCCTGATGTTTAGATTTTTATTTATCCTATGTAAGATTTTAATTCATTCTATCCACATATTTTCCATATCAATTTCAATAGCCCTTTTATAATCTTTTTTTTTATTATTCTCTCAGTGTAGGTATTTACTACACTTTTTATGGATCTTATGCATGTCTTGAACAACTGGCTTGGGAGAAAATATGTGTGTATGTCTTCCCATGAAAAAGAATTAGAAGATTCTCTGAAATTTGAAATAGTAACATTCTTTTTAATTTTTTTTTTTTAAATTAACAAAGACAGGAAACCTAGTTCCCACCTAGATCCGTTACAATGTGTTTAACTATTACAGTGGGCTGACCCTGTCTGGAGGCCAGGTGCACACCAAAGCCACTCTATCACCCCCCTCCTCAGCTGGGCAGGGGACAGAAAATATAACAAAAGGCTCATGGGTCGAGATAAGGACAGGGAGAGATCACTCACCCATTACTGTCACGGGCAAAACAGATTCGACTTGGGAACTTAACTCTATTACCAATTAAATCAGAGAAGGGTAATTAGAAATAAAAAACCAAATCTTAAGAACTCCTTCCCCCCACCCCTCCCTTCTTCCCGGGCTCAACTTCACTCCCCATTTTCTCTCCCTCCTCCCCACCAGCGGCGCAGGGGGACGGGGAATGGGGGTTGGGGTCAGTCCATCACCCGCTGTCTCTGCCGCTCCTTCCTCCTCAGGGTGAGGCCTCCTCCACCTCTGCCCCT
>NW_009598885.1:83743-89914 GCF_000690535.1 Cariama cristata
AATATACCATACAATATACCATTATATATTATAATATACCATAATATACCATTATAACTGGGGTTATCCGTACCTTTGATATGCATTCTTTGAAAATAAATCAGTCCTGGAATTTGAAATGACAATGATAAGAACTTGCAATTAGCCAAACTCATTCAAACTCTCTGAGAATTCTGTGCCTTGAAAAAACCCATATTAAGTGTTATGAAAGGTAACTCTCTGTGGGCATCAGTAAATTTATGAGAAACTATATGGGAAAAGAATGAAAAGGGAAAAAATGAATGTACTACTGTATGAACTAAGGGAAAGACAGTTTAAGAACTCTGAGTAGGCAATTCTCAAGTAATGAATTTGATATGTTGCGTTTGCTTCAAGTTTCACCTACTTTAAACAAAACCTTAGTCTTATACTGTAATTTCCAAAGAAATTTCTGAAAATTCATGTTTCTCCCATGGTTCAGCAGAATGGAACATAATTTATAAAGTAGATGAGAAACACCGGTTCCAAGTTGGCACACTTTTTCTCCTTTTTCCCTGGTGTATCCCATCAAGCACTTTATTTCTGTGCATTAGAAACCCAGAGGTTTTAGTGCTTTACTTTGGTTTTGTCACTGAAAGAGAAATTTTCAGTCCAAAAAAGGATAAAAACTTTGGCCACATGCACCACTATTTCTGTGTTTCCCACCGTCTCAGGTTGACTTTTTGCTTGTGATTAAGAGCAATAAAGGAAAAAACCACAGCCATAGTCTTGGATTCTTGTCCACAGGAGATGAGCAATGTGATTCCCTGCAATAAGAGCATCACTTGTGATTTTAATCTTTAAATATTTCAAAGGAATTTGTGGAATAGCTGTGCAACCAGGTTTTCTGTATGTTTTATCTGACTGGAATTTGCCTGAACATCATCTGAAGATGATGTATCTTTAATCATAACAAAGATCTTTGTATTTATTTAAATACTTGCTATTAAAAACCAAACAAACTATGAATTGGGGCACTGTTTATTCATCTGACAAATGATCAGTTGGTCTTTCTTGAATTGTGTGTAGATAACAAAACAAGTTAATTCTCTGAAAGAATTATAAGTCTCTTTAAAAGTACTCTTTAAGAGTACCAAACATTTCACTGCTGGGTTTTTTAAAGCTGATTTGCCTATAAAATCTTGCATGTGCTTTGGTGAAATGTTTTTCACATGGAAGTACCTGGATTAACAGGAGTGGTTTATGCCTAAAAATATACATACAGGACTTGTTTCAATATCTGCAATATACCGCAGTTCTACTTGCTCCCGCCACAGTTCAGTTCTCCGTTGTATGGAAGAGCAAGGAACTAACCCTAGACCAAACCATGAAATATGAAATCAGTCACTGGAGCCTAAGCTGAAACATCTGAATGTGTTTTCTTGTTACATCCAAAAGTTGCACTTGAGCAGCCTTTAAACATAGGGCAACATTTATAAACAAGAAAGACAACTGTCTTGCCCAACATGGCTTCTCTAAGATTAGAGAGTTTTCCAGGCCTGGTTTGCCTAACCCTGGTTTCAAGAATTCATCAGAAGACAAAGCAGTCACATTCTAGTTGGTGGGCTAAGTTCACGTAACAAGGTTTGCAAAGTTTAAGGGTAGAGGAGGAGATGAGAAGAAAAAGGGAGGTATCTTGGAAGTATGAAGGGACTTTTGCAACAGAGGAGGCCTTAGGACAAGAAGTTTGAGGAGGCTGGAGCTCTGTGGTGGGAGGTCTTGATGACCTCTGCAAGGACTGAAGCATTTGAACAGTGCAGCAGGAGAAGTGAGCAACTGACGGCTCAACGTGGAGGAAAGGGTGGGAGACTTTGAAGTGTGGAGTCACAGGATGAGGGATTCTGACACCTGACCCTTTCGTAGGTCCTTCAACTGCCATTCAGATGCCTTGCTAACACTACAAGTTGTGTCCCTGCTCACTTGAAAACTGTCATGAGACTATACCCATGAGTCATTCACTTCAGAGGAGAGAGGTGAGCACAGGGTTGTTGATGTTTGACATTAGACGACAGAGACTTTTAAATTACTTATGAATGGACAGAGTACAGAAAATCAGTAGAACCAAGAGAAGTATGCTGCAAAGATAAAACATATTTCAATCTAGCCATGGAGAGAAAATATTTGAAGAAGCATAGAGTCACATAGGCAAGCCAGCCTTAGAGGAGGCTGCTTCTTACTCCATTTTAGGAAGTTGCTTTCATGACATGAAAGAAACAAGCAAGAGCATGACTATGGCACTCAGAATAAATGGTCAGTCTCATTGGATTTATTTGGATATTTTCAACATTAACTGTTGGGTGTACCATAGCCAGTTGGACTGTTTGGTGATCCCCTGGATAAAAATCATAGAATCACAGAACAGTTTGACTGGAAGGGACCTTAAAGACCACCCAGTTCCAACCCCCCTGCCATGGGCAGGGACACCTTCCACCAGACCAGGCTGCTCAAAGTCCCATCCAACCTGGCCTTGAACACTTCCAGGGATGGGGCGTCCACAGCTTCTCAAATCAGAGGTAAAGATGTTATACCTGATGAGAAATACAAATGCAGCCCAAGAATGACTGGTAAGGGAGAGCCCTACAATTTTTGCATATAGGTACAGATGACTAAAAACGGTAAAGAAGAGATCCATGGAAATTTAGAGGGGGAAGATAAATCAAAAGCATCTATGTAAATCATTACATAAACCAACTAAGTAAGATGAGAGCTGTAAACATCTGAGAACGAGTAAGAAATAAAAATCAAGAGGAGGATGTACATATGTTGGGTAATGGAAGGAATTCTGATGAAAAAGAAGCGTTTTAGGAAGAGGAATGGCCTTTAATTTAACCAAAATTGACCTTGTCTGTTGGCACAGAAAATTACCAGCAAGAGTTGTCTGGATAGTAGGCTCTCCCTCCAAGTAAATGTTAAATTATTCCATGGAAAATTACCCAAAAGCCAAAATACAGTCATTGGGAAACATTGCTTCATTTGTCCCACAAGTATAGTTCAGGTACTTTTTATTCCATTTCCCTTTCGGTCAATTCTACCTGTCAGAATATACCCCTGAGGAGACAACAGTCTTCTCCACTGAAGAGGAAAAGCAAAATATTGCAGAAGTCCTTGGCCAAAATACCTCACATTGGAATATAGCCTAGTCAAAAAGCCTACGCCAGAGAGGAGACTTGGGAACAAGCTAACCTAAATACAGTTCCTACAGGACACTACAGCAACATCCTAAATCAATGCATCTCAGCTTTAATTAAAAAATACTCAGTTTAAAGTCTTTCAGAGATAATAAAATCACAAAAGTAATAGATGTGTTTCACAAGAGAACAGGTTGCCCAGGGAGGTGGTGGAAGCCCCATCCCTGGAGGCATTCAAGGTCAGGCTGGATGGGGCTCTGAGCAACCTTATCTAGTTGGAGATGTCCCTGCTCACCGCAGGGGGGTTGGACTAGATGACCTCTGAAGGTCCCTTCCAGCCCAAATGATTCTATGATTCTATGATTTATAAAAGTGTATATTCCAAGCAGCCCCAAAGGAAAAATGCCTTTAAACTTTTTTAAACTGTATGCAGTGTATGGAAAGTTCTATTCACTTTCATAATTAAAGTAACATTCAATTTTGTCTTGAAGGTAAGGTCTGAACAGCTGTGATACACATGGAGAACAAAGCATACATTCACAAGAATCACAGATTTTGATCTCTTTGGGGGACAAAATGAGTATAATGAGAATTTAAAATTAAATCAATAGCATGATTTAAGTTAAAACTGTTTTAAAATAAATTCAGTCTGTTATGTCATGTGTTGTATCATGATATGATACAGATCCAGCAGACTTGCAGTATGGATAAAGATCACTACTATAGAGTATATTCAGAGAACATATTTCTTTTTCTTTTTTTAGAATTCATTATAACATTTTCTGTTGCTTTATTTTTCTTCTCCATCTTGATTGTATTTTTTTCTTTACATTGACAAGTAATACATTAAATTAAGCAAAAGCAATATTAACCCCCACCCGCCCCCACCAACAAGTACTGTTTCCTATTCTCCTAGAAAACCTGGATTCAAAACTGCCATTTGAAACAGATCATAGGTGTATACACTTGAAATTATACAGCTCCCATTTGATCCCAGTGACATTGAAGCTGGACTAGCTTCAGGGAAGCTAATGCTTTTCTATGTTGTCAGTATCTCCCTGTTTCCCTTAATTTACTCTTCATCTGCATGTGAAATCAAATTTAGAAGAGAAATGTCACCTGAATTAGAAAAGAACTGATCTCGTATTCTGGCACAGGCTAAGAATTTTAATAAAAAATGGCAACAAAAAATGACAACTAAAGGTTTACAAGGGAAATAGAAGGCACCTGCAAGGTCATATGTGTTGTCTGCAATTTCTGGCTGTTGAAAAGTTGTGACATAACAGATATTTGTGAAATATGTTGGAATGAAAAAGTCTGTTTGTGCACTGTCATACCTGCGCATAATTTCTAAAGGATTACTTGATCATGCAGTTACAGAACTGGAGAAACAGTTTGTCTCATGGAGGACTTCATAAGAGGGAATTAAATACTTCAGGTGGAAGAAAGGCCCCTACAGTAGAAGTAACCTTTGAGTTACATAGGAAATGGGCATATTATCTGTTAAATTACATCAACAGTACTATACTAGAGTATCTCAATACGATAATGAGTATAAACTGTCTAGTGGAAATGGCAAAGAACCGCATATTTCCATATTTGAGGAACAGAGATCAGTCATCACATAAGCAGTATTGAGAGGAAACCTAAATGGCCAGAGATTAGAAGAGGCTTTTTCCACCTAGCAAAAAGAACATGCAAGAAACTGTCGTTCCCTGCAAATATATCAGAAGAGGTAGAGTTGTTTATACTCAAGATAATGCTACTACAGGAGCAAGATGGCATAAACTGGTCGTTGTACACTTGTATTTATACAGGGCTTCCATTTCTGAGCTGAGGCATAGTGAGGACAAAAATATGTAACCCGTTTTAAACAGTGGTGCAGAGGTCACCAAAAAAAAACCCAAGGTTGCCTTCAATAGCAAAGAAATGGATCCACATGTCCCAGGTGCCCAACATCAGCCTGACATCCTCTTGTCTTACGTTCTGTAACTGTCAACTGTGAAGTGTCCTGGAAAAGCCTAACTTCTACTGTCAAGTAAAATCCTAAACTGCATGGATAACCAGACTGATGTATAGATAGTGGTATTTATCATACTAATTGAAGTGAAAGGAATTATGACACTAGTTAGATAAACACTATGTCATGAGCGGATCATTTACCGATATAACAATATACTTTTTCTCCTCTTCCTCTGGCTATACAAGGTACACATGCCTCTAAATGAGCCAATGAAGATTTAAAATATATAAATATGGGCATATATTAAATATGGACTTTCAATACTATTCACCTCAATTCTGTTTTAAACGGATGAACAAACATGATCACAGTAAAAAATATAATATTTTAAAAGTAATCAGCTAGTTACAATGCCACTTTTTTAAAAGTGAAGATTTCATCTATTATTGCTGAATGGACCTGAATTCAAATGAACAGTCTGTAAGTATTGAGAGCAACAAATACGTTCATATATCCAGTCTAGGGACCCATCAGGAAAAGGATCCAGCCATAAATGAAATATGGTCAACATCACTCCCAGGCACTGAAGCCAGATGGCACAGATTGACCACACGCACACCCGTAAGCACCTTAGGAAAAAAAGGGGGGGTTATAGCCCAACTGTGCCTGGGATTTGTTTGGAAAATACTTGGCGTAAACCATGAGAGCAGCATAGAACATTGTCACAATTCAACAGTGTGTATGATCACGTTGGAGTACCCAGAAAGGTTTCTGCACGTTCTGATTTACTACTATAAATGCAGCTGTGAGAGGCCGGAGTATGTTCAGCACAGTGTTTCAGAAATATAATTTGGGTGAATGTAAATGGATTATCATGGGAGAGGAAAAAGACTACCCCTTCCTAATTTCAAGCTCTAAAGCATGTACACAACAGTGATCATCAAAGCAAAAGGCTGGTTTTTAATGTATTTTCCTTGTTGTAACACAGAACATTACAAAAATTCCTAAACAACTAAAAATAGGGATTTGGAAGAATGTGAGTCATACTACAAGTCCTATCAA
>NW_009598886.1:0-778 GCF_000690535.1 Cariama cristata
GGAATGAATACTTTTGTTCTCAGTCGTAATCTTTAAAGTAAGAAAGTCTTATGGGAACGTCGTATACTTCCAGTCTTCCAGGCATTGAAAGTAAGTTTTAAGTATTGCTTTCCTGTTCTTGCCTTTCAGAACCTGCTCGATCGTTACCAGATGCTAAGACACTGGTAACACGGTCTTGCAGAGTTTATAAGATATTTAGAAAAAATGGTTGTTAATTGTAGCATTTTAAAAGCCTTGACTGTTACAATCAGTACCACTTAACACTTTTTCAAAATAAATATTTTGAGCAGGCCCTGAGGTGGAGTGCATCATTCTGATTAATTTATGCAAGAACAAGGCAGTCTTTATAATTGATAGTGATTAGTGAACTTTCTAAATCTGTAAAACTTCAGCAGGTTTAAGCTTCCAATAAATACCAGGGTCTATTTTTACACCACGACTCTCATTTAACAAAAAAGGAAATACCTCAGTGCGAAGCTGCTGATGTTGCAAACACCAAAGAAGGGCTTTTACTTCACCTACAGTGCAGCAAGAGTGTCTGCTCACATCAGTTTTTAATCTGACCGCCTCCAACCACAAAGCAAAACCTAAGAATCTTTATCACAGCATTATCTGGAAATCAACAATTTACCTGCTGCTACGATCTTGACCCAAATTTATGGTTAAATGAGTGATTAATCAGACAAGAGGTAAGGGTGAGTAGAAGTAAGTTTAAGTTATCCTTTCATTTTCTATCATCTGATTATGATCACTGCTTGTTTTGTTCTTAAATTTAATT
>NW_009598887.1:0-14175 GCF_000690535.1 Cariama cristata
GTTTATAATTTTTGTATAATATGTGTAGATACAGTAATTACTAAAGTAAAATAATATATAACATGTAAATCTTACATGATGCAGATTTCAATCTTAAGCTGATGAAATGATATACATTATGATAAAATACATTTTAATACTATAAACTGGAAATAAAAAAATCAAAAATCCAATTCTACAATTCTGTGATTATAATGACTCAGGTTCAACAGCTGTTGCATTTATTCAGCAAAAATAAACCTAACTCACTAGAGACTTGAAATTTTACAACTTCTGTTTCCAGCAGTGGAATTGGAGGCAGCAATTTAGTCTTCTTCTGTTATACTTATCTAAGAGCTCTTATACTCTGTTCCAGGTGACCTTTAAAGCTGGGAAAAAAAAATCAAGTTCAGTATGAAATGCCTTTGCTAGACGGACTATGGAAGATTTCTCACGACACAAATAGATTTTAATTGGTCTATTGATAAAATATCCTTCCTCTATTTAAATCACTTTCTTTTACTAAATATATCACAGAGTTCAATATTATACGTGCGCGGACAAACCGTTTTTTTTCTGTGTGATCATAATGACTGATTCTGTGTAGTTAGAGTTGAAAATCAGAGCTCATTGCAGAGCAAGAGGAATACGGGTCATGAACACATGAGCCATGATATGGCCAACACAGTGACATAGTGCAGGAAAATGATGACTGTGACACTAGTTACCTTCTGTTTCATTTATGTGGTTTCCTGTAAATCTGCTAAGTCAATGGTGTTGCAGGACCTATACAGGGTGATGGCAGCAGGTTTGCATTGCATTGCCTGTCAAAAGAAAAGCCTTCTCATTTAACTGCACCACAACAGGTCAAGGTTTAGGTCATATACACACCTGTGGAACAAATTTGAAACAAACAAATTTGCTGTTGCATTAAAAACACATAGGCATTGAAGAGCAACGGAAGGATTAAAAAACAGCTTCTACATGTGGCAATCCAACTAAGCTGCTGTTAAAACTTTTATTCTTGCTGAGGTGTTTTATTTTGTTTCTTACATTATTACTGTTCTAAGACACCCAGAGCATTAAATAGGTATACTTCTAATGACTGTTACAGCAACATAAATTTATATAAAATGTATTCAAGAAAAGAAGCTCTCTCCGTAATTGAAGAGTTCCATTAAAATATATGTGCTTCTCATAGCTTTAGATAAAAATGATCTTTATAAATTTTCTACAATTATTTTTGTACTGCATTGTAAGTTTCTTTGAGGCTTTTTGATTTTAAGGTTGACTTGAATAATTCCAGTTTTACCACTCTTACAGGTCATAAATACATCCTTTTCCTGGAAATTTTAAATGAAGTACCTGTGTTTTTGTGTGTCCTAACTGTATTTGGAAAGATTAATTTCCCCCTTAAATTAGCTGATGATATATAAGCAAGGTACAAAATAACTAGCATGTTTAATTAACAAGACATGAGTCTCAATCAGACTTTATGCTTTATGAGAAGCAAAATAATTCAAGTGCAAATGTGAATTTCAGTGACAGTAAAGCATAGTGTTGCAGAGATATCTTTAAAGGTTTGTAGTATTTCAGCTGACAATTGATGAACTGCTTAGTTAGGAAATTTAGGTAGGAAAAATTTAATAAAGAGTAGTATTGAATCAATATTCTACTTTTCTGCCCAAGAGCAGAAAAAAAATACCCACCCAGGCTGATTCATACAAATTTATCAGAAAATAACAAGTCCAGGTATGTTCTTAGTCTGCATTGTAAATATAGAAAAAAAGAAGTCAAGAGACTCATTTTCCAACTCACATTTGGGGGCCCAGTTTATCCAATGCTTGAGACACCTATGGCATTAAAAATTGAGCAGACTCAGTGAGCACATTGCTTCTAAACCTGAATGCAATTTGACCTGTGACCGGCTTGGAGATGTGGCAAGCATTTAACAAGCATTTCCAAGAGGAAGTACAAGGTTGTTAGAGCCTGAAGTATTTCATTTGAATTCTGCAAACACGCAAAACTCCCCAACTGTGTGGTTGTTTGCAACATCATCAGGAAATTTTATCGAGGCCCAAGCATTTGTCAACGGATTTTTTTTTTCCATAGTGGGATCCACTACAAAAACATCAGCCCCAGCCCTGCTGGGGAGGCATTCTGTACCTCTCTCACAATTGAGAGCTGCAGGGTCATACTATAGCTACTCACTGAAAGCACAGGAGAGTGCTAGGAAATACAGGATTTCCTACATGAATGCCAGAAATGTCTTACCTCCTGGACTTTGGCAACATCCAGCCAAAGTCTGTTCGTAGTTCATACCTGAATTCAACTAGCCTTTGGGTGAGGGATTGTACTGGAGTGAAATTACATCAGTCCAAAGATTTTCATATGTTAAAGATCTTAGCATTTAACCAGATGCATACAGAAGAGTGCTTTGATTGGCCTTTAGATATGCAAACCAGTACTACCAGACAGTATCAGAACAGTTTGTCTCTAGCTATGTCCTTCAGCTTTTTCTCTTTGATCCTCAATTTGCCCTTGTAATTTCTTTCTGGACTGTGGTCTCTGCTCCAGTCAAACCTGTTCTCTTCAGACTTGATGTTATTGGCTCTAATGAAATCTTGTCCTCTTTAATGTAACCACTCTGCTACTTCTTAAATGCTTAGAAGGCACACAAGTCTTCTGCTCCTTTAATGAAATGCTCTTAAAAAAAAACTCCACAGAACAGCCTGCAGCCTTTTTTTTCTAAATTTTTTTTTTTACTTTGCCCTTCTGCCTGCTGCTTTTTATTCAGCGTGCTGAAGTCTGCCCTTTAAAAGATCACTGCACGTCACTGCTGGAGAAGGCACGGGCAGCTGTTACTAGGATACTAAAATTAATTGTGCAGCAGGCACTATCGGCTGAAGACATGCACATGTTCACCTCATCTAGAGGTGCCCATCCTTTGATATTCACGTGGGCTGAAGATATGACTACGCCACTGTATTTATGGTTTTCTAACTGACTGCAGGATGTTCCTCAGATTTTTTCGTCTGGTTGTTGATGCCTTTTTACTGATTATCGTCATCCTTTACAATACACTGTACACTGCAAAAGAGATGTACATAGAAAGTGTTAGAGAAGTCCTCAAAATGCAGAAGGAGAACAAAAAAAAAAACCCGCATGAATAATTTAGAAAACAATACATATAAAGAAATTAGTGCCAGAGAGAATATGGTTTGTGGCGGTACGATGTTAGATAGCACAACCCGTAGCATTGCTACAAAACCTTGCCCGGCTCCAGCTCATCTCCTGAAACCATCTCTATTTCCGCTATACTATCCCTGCAAGGCTCCCGTGGAGATAGGGATCATGCTATGAAATATGTGGCACATCATAGGTATAACATGGCAAAATCAGATTTTATTGGGGCATAAAGCAACACAAGCAGTATTCCCAGAAGACTTTGTGATTCTGAGACGTGTGTCACAGTGTCTTTGCAAGATGGGAGAGGAACTTATACTGCTCACTTCTCTGCCTGGAAAACAGGAAAAATTGAGAGATTAGATGCTTTACTTTTGAGAAAACCTGTAACAGAGCCAGGAAATGAACCTCCAATTTCCAAATCTTAGTTTTGTGCTTCATCACCAAATAAACCTTTCTTCCAATGCTACTCCAAAGTCTATTTACACAGAGGGACTGATATTTGCAACGTTAATCAGTGCCTTACTCCCATGCCCCAGTAAACACCGCAATGCCCAAGCCAGCCTTAAAGACACTCTGTCAGCCTGTATATTTCAATTGTTCCTAAGGATGGCATTAACTGTAAGCTACATAACAAAAGATTATTGTGCTTATTGCCATTTTATGTATCTGTATATCCAACAGATAGACATTTTAATTAAACCTCACTACTTTCTCTCTCTCCATAAATATTTCAGCATAACTCACTGTAAACAAACACTTTAGAGATTAGATCAGTCAAGCTGAAGTATCTTATATCATTGTAGACACAATACTAAGCTTCATGAAAGGCACATTTAATATCAAAACCCACATATTTGTGTTTGATCTTCTACAGTAAATGTTTACATTGAAACTATTTCCAGTTATTTAGTCAGCTAGTTATTTCCTGCAATGTGTGATGCTTCGCCCTTTAGATATTGGGGGTATAGGCTATGGCCTTTTATTCTTTGTTTTCTTTCAGTTGGCTAATTGTAAGATATGCTAGTACAGGAAGAAGGAACTTTGAACATGCACATACCTATTTTGCAGAGGTACTTCTTTTGAAAGATCTGATCCATACAATAATAAAAAGTATATTTTGCTAAATAACTGTCCTTGAATAGTTCATCAACTGAACACTGTAAAAGGCAAGGTGTAAATTAACATACATCGAGGAAATGCACAGAGTGAACTGAAATTTCAATTTTCACAGCTGACTGGAAAAAAAAATTTAGAAGATAGGATCCAAAGTTAAATAAGTAATTAAAAATCTCCTATTGTAGCTGGTATTTGTGGAAATCACACTGTCCATTTTGTTCGGCTCCCAAGGTTAACAGTTCTGAGCACATGGCTCTCCGGTGTTCCACAATTTTAAGTATTTTTTATAATGTTGAAAATGCTTTTTCTAGCTGGATAGTGACCACACTATCTTTCAAAGTACTAAGGATATGCATATATATATATGTACAGTAAAATCAGTTGTACAGATGTTAGTTTGGCCAGTGGAAATGCTAGTGATATTTCAGGTTCATCCTCTAATCTTCGTTTTAGTTATGTAGTATTTATACTCAAGGCAGTTATTTCTGAATTGCCTTTGCTACATTAGGGTACATGACACTGACCATTCCTAAACCAGAAATGGTCTATGAGAACCTGAAGTGAGAACCTCAACCTGTGTTAGATAGGTTAAGCAGCTAGAATGACATGCTAAAAGTGTAAGACTTGCCAGTGTAGTCCCCACACTTAGGGTCTACTGGGCAAATAAGACAGCTTTGAAATTGCCCTTGCAGTTTCATACTTGAGAAGGCTGAAGAGATGAAGGACCATGTCAGGAACGGTATCAAAGGTTAAGAGCAGGGTCTTAACGGCACCAAATGTGCTGTTAAGCACAGTTGCAGTAAAACAACTGTGAGCAGCTTCGCATAGGATAGTTCAAAGTTTCTAATTTGAAAAGCTCTTAAAGCCATTTCAGTCCTCTCCTAACCTGATTACCATTCATTAACCCATCTCATTAAAGCCTACAATTCATGCCCTAAATATAATCAGTTAAATCTTAAATGTAATTTCGGTCTACATTCTCATTGCAATTAGACAGCAATGGCAAAGCTGCCAACTAGAGACTGCTTGTTATTTATGAATTCAGAGTTAGCAATTCTCTTTATATCCCAGTGATGGCAAGTAGATCAAGGATTATGTTTGCTACACTTGTTTGTTGGGGTGGTGGGAAGAAATAAAGAGAGAAAGAGAGAGGAAGAGCCTGCTGGTCAACAAGTGGCAGGTATTTTATAAAAAGTAGTCATAGTAATAGCATAAATACAAAACAGAAGTGTAAAAGTATATACCTTGACAACAGCACTCCATTTTGAAACTTCCAAGTGGCTTTAGGTGTAAGAATAAGGTCTGGTGTTGTGGGCGCTGTCAAATTGCCAGTACAGCCTACAGCTCAAAACATTAATTCTTTGTGAATTAACAATGTCACTTTCTTTCCAAGAGAGGTGTGGGTGGACATCTAATCACTTGGAAAGTGAGAACAGTCGGTTGAATGGAGTGCAGCATATGATCTATTTCTAAACAGTTAAAAATACTCTTTTTCCATGGACATTGCACAGTTTCTAAGTAGGTCTTTTCCTCAAAGGAACTGTGTGATTGGAACAAGGATAGCACAAGCCCTTCTACAAATTTAATGTTGAAATGTCATTTTGAAAAAGAAAATACAAATTTATGCCACCTCAAAAGACAGAATCAATTTTGGAGCACTTTTTGTAGAGGGGCTGGTTCTCTTCCCTACTAGTTTTATGAAATTTTTTCTGTTTTGTTGTCTTCAGTCTATATTTTAGCAGATCAGTAATCCTTCACAGATGTAATAAGAGCTTAATACGCGAAATCTTGTAAGACTTATTTAAACAAATTCGTTCTACTTGTAAACAAAGGATTGAAAACTAATTACGCTGTACAGATTCTTAGTTCTAAAAGAATCTAACATCAGCCTAGGCAAATGTCTTTGACTCAATAATTTAAGAACTACTAGGCAGATGAAAGACTTTTCCTTTTATAAAGTATCAGTGGAAGCTTCTAATATTAAAACCAGTATTTTTTTTTTTACACCAAAGCTTTTACACCAAAACATTGAAAAAGATCAGTGATTTTTCCAGTGGCTGAAGTCCTCAAATCAAAAAGTCATATCATTCTGAGGAATGTGTTTCAATCCAGCCACCAGTTAATGAGTAAATATTTCTCTTGCCCTACATTGCTGTTTTAATGCTCCTTTCCATTCTTTGTTCAAAATCTGTAAGAAAAAAACTGAAATGGCCATATTCCAATTTCTGTCTGTATGGTTTATCCTAAATCCATAATAACTCTCAAATTTAAAACTTGATACTGCAATTTGTCCCATACTTCTATTTTACAACAGAAGCAGTAGTCAAGACTTCAGCTGATTGTCATTGTAAGACCCTGATGGCAGTATCAGGACCATACTTGGTTGCACTTGGTAACTCCACTGAGATAGTTTGCCCAAGGGAAGTTAAACTAACACCAGCATTGGAGAAATTTAATAACTAGTTTCTGCTTAAACAATAGAAAGAAGCATGTCAAATTAACAACTAATCAATAAAGAAATTGTCAAACATCAGCCAAGTAAGTGGCATTACATTCAGAAAAATTCAGATTACATTCAGAAAAATCTGAAGGAAAATTCCATTTAACACTTCAGAAACAGAACAGAAATAATAAAAGAGCTTGAAAAATCTTATTAATATTACCAAACTAGAAAACTAGTAAATACTGCCTTGGTTGTGGGTGTTAGACACGCTTCTCCATAGATGGTTTAAGTCTCAAATCAGGTCCAGATTCAGACCTTGAAATCTCACTAATTGCAACATATAATGCAGTCCAATAGACTGATTTCTGGAATAGGGCAAACAGTAGCACTCCTGCAGCACCACCTTATACTGACTTTATACCTGGCCTATTTACCTGAAAGTGACAGTAATCTAGTAAATGGCCTCTGCTAAGGTCATAAGGTATGCAAATGAAGAGATAAGTTTGTTCTCCTCCAGGATCCATCATGGAGCAACATGATCAAACCCAAAGTAATTGTGAGAGTTCATCTTACTGACATTGCTTTTCTTATTTCCCTTCAGAAATTGAGAGACACACACACAAAAAAAAAAAAGCCCTGAACAAGTCAGGAAAACCTTAGTTTCTGGTAATAATACATTCATGTGAGACCTACCAATTTGGAAAATATATTCTTATTTTTAACCTCTATCTAATTGTCCTCACCATAATAAAATCCCAACACCATTTAAAGCCTCTGTGAGTTTGGATGAGATAGTCAAGTTCCTTCTAGTGTTCCCTGCAGTATTTATTCAAACAGGCTTTGTAGTCTCCACATTCTGACATCACACAGTGACTGCATAGATGATATTCTACCTCCAGCCAGGACCAGAATTACTCATGCATTGAGTTTAGACACTAGTGTTCATTCTCAGTAGTAGACTAAACATGTATTAAAGATTAACTTCATTCTTGCCAAGTCAAACCATGACCTAGTGAAGCAGTCAGTTGTTATACACTGACCTCCCAATGAGGTTCGTAGAAATCTCAAATATCCACATCTCAGTTTGCAGCTGCCTTGTGGCGACCACCACTTTCTCTCAAACTCTTTGCTTGCTCAGGCAAGCCTTCTACTTCATATATCTCACGGAAAGTTTGTGAAACATCTTAAATGAAGACAAGTTTATATAATACATTGACAAAATTTCCTTCCCTTCAGTCAGAACATTTGTCTTCTACTGAGTGTGCCCCACAGAGCACAGATTATTTTAGGTGCTTCCTTGCACACCTCTCTGGGTTTTTTTAATATAGGAACACAAAACCATTATGAAAATGAGAAGGAGTGCTCTACTGTCTGATGACATCTCATAAATTAGTGCAGGAAATCAGAAGCACACAAAGGTTTATTATTATGAAATATGGTCTGATAGAACACATGTATCATTCTTACCAGGAGTTTGGCATGTGTATTGTAATGGTTAATCAGAATATATTCCCCTCACTCTGACACCCTCATTATTTATAAATAAATAAGATTATCATCTTCTGAAATAAATCTTCTTATGAATTATTCTTTGAAGTAAGGTAGTCATTATTATTCCAAATCTCAAATTCTGCAAAGACCACCCCAGAACACCATTAGTGTGTTGCACCATATTATTTGCATTTTGGCAGTGTCATTACAGATTCGTTACAGAAATTAAATTATGTTAAGAATATTAAACAGATTTTCATAAGATAGACTTGTCAAATTTAAGTTCTCCCCTACTGTGATTATACTACCTTAACTGCACACTACAGGTCATGATTTTTTCTTTATTTCCACTTTCAGGAATTACAGCCCCACGCCAGTTAATTTACTACACAACCTTATGTGAACAGTTTATCTTTGTAATAAAATCATCAAACAACATCAGGAAGAGTAAAAATTTGAATACACACCATGCTCTGCTGTGCACTACTTCCAAAGAAAACTTTGTTCCCTCTAATTGTTCAGCTAAACAACATAGTTACTGTCAAAAAGATAAATTTTGGTAGCAGGAAGTCTCTGTGCGTTTATATGGTTTACATTTCCAAGAGAGAAAAGAGGACAAAAGTAAAATTAAAAATGTTTGCAAACAAGCATCTTTTAAACAATTCCTATTCAAATGAAACTATGTCTGCAAAATTTATTCTTTGTATTCCTTTTTATTCCCTCCTGCCATTCTATGGTTCATCAATAGACCTTCAAAATTGCCAGCTGCCTTTCAAATAATTTATAGATGCTGTAATATGAATCATGCAGACATTCAGATCTAGTTTAATTCTCTGCATAGTACCACTACTGCAATATCATATCTGCAGTTATACATTTTTTTAAAACATCTTAATTAAAACTTTTTGCTTATATAAGCGCTTTTTAACTGAGTTAAATCAAAGAGAATGCCCACACATACATATATAAATTTCATAGCTGCAGGTACAGTAATGGATTGACAGGATTTTTTTCCTCTTTTTTCTGTCAAAAGATTTCCCCTCCATCTAGCCCAGAATACACATTCGTTTGGCAACACGATCATGACAGTACATCATAGATAGAGACTAGGTAAGAAAAGAAACTAAATGGATTCCAGAAATTAACTCTCCAGGACTGCTTACTAAGAGCTCTTCCACAGTAGCCTACAAACATCTGAATTATCCCCTAAGAACTGCAATTTATCCTTAAGCTAATTTAACACTTCATTTAGGAGTGGAATTCCAGTGATACTTTGCTGGTATGTACAAAGAGCTCCCAGTTCATACATTTAAATCCAAAAGGTCACCATCTTCAAAACCTCCAATAAGTTGTCATTTGACTGACATATTCATGGAAATGAATCAGAAACCAAGACATCCTATCCATGGTTGTCCCTACTCTTCTTGTAAGTATCTAAGGATTAGGACTGAGTGATGGAGCCCTCCCTCTCCACCCCTTGGCCGATGAAATTTTAATTATAAAAGACAAAGGTGAACAGGAAAAATAATATATTTAAGTGTCTGATATGTGCATGTAAAGTAGATATGTGATAAATTTAAGAAGATGAGTGCGTTAGTCATTTACCCAGGATCATGGTAGGGGTTGTCACCAAGCCTGGTGGCTACCCTGGTCTTATGTTCTACAGAACAATGTTAAAATGGGATGATAAAACAGGCTGAAATCTCAAGAGCAAAGAATAGTTTCAGGTTTTTGTATGAGAGATGGCTATTGCTGGTCTGAATTTCTTTTACGATAATCCAACAAATAAATTTCAGAAACTAAGTTCAGATATTAACCTACCAGTGTAAAAACAATTCAGAATGAGCTTCTGTAATCTTAATCTAAGAGCATATCAAAAAATATGAAGCTCTTTTGAAACTCCATTTTCCTTCAGTCATTCTGGAGATGGAATAGTATGGAGTCAAATGTTGCAGGACCTTTGTGGGTCAGTTTTGCAAATTCACTTACTAAAGATTCAGGTAATATTACCCGGTACACCGATTCAGGAACCTGTGCCCACAACATAGATAATTTACTGAGAATAAGTAACTGTACACACAAATAGTTTCAATCACAAAACTCACCATAAACTTTTAGATAAGCCTGAAGAAAGATATTTAACTGGCAAGGTACTATAATTCCTGAACACTAAATTAATAGATGGGGTTTAAAAAACAAACAAATTTATGGATTTTCTAACATTATGTGTGCTAAATCTCCTTCTCATGGAAGACTTGTATTGAGAGCAGTCCTGAGGGGAATGACTTGGGGGTGCTGGTTGATGAGAAGCTCAACATGACCCAGCCATGTGCACTTGCAGCCCAGAAAGCCAACTGTATCCTGGGCTACATCCAAAGCAGCGTGACCAGCAGATCAAGGGAGGAGATTCTGCCCCTCTACTCTGCTCTGGTGAGACCCCCCTGCAGTACTGCCTTCAGCTCTGGGGCCCCCAGCACAAGAAGGACATGAACCTGTTGGAGCAAGTCCAGAGGAGGCCATGAAGATGATCCGAGAGGGCTGGAGCACCTCTCCTGTGAAGACAGGCTGAGAGAGTTGGGGTTGTTCAGCCTGGAGAAGAGAAGGCTCCGGGGAGACCTTCGAGCAGCCTTACAGTACCCAAAGGGACCTACAAGAAAGGTGGGGAGGGACATTTTACAAGAGCCTGTTGTGATAGGACAAGGGGCAATGACTTTAAACTGGAAGAGGGAAGATTTACATGAGCTATTGGGAAGAAATTCTTCATGGTGAGGTTGATGAGGCACTGGCAGAGGTTGCCCAGAGAAGCTGTGGCTGCCCCATCCCTGGAAGTGTTCAAGGCCAGGTTGGATGGGGCTTTGATCAACCTGGTCTGGTGGGAGGCGTCCTTGCCCACAGCAGGGGGGTTGGAACTAGATGGTCTTTAATGTCCCTTCCAACCAAATCATTCTATGATTCTATGATTTTATGATTGTATGACTCTTTTTTAAAGGGATTTTTCAAGGACATGGCAAGACCAAACCAATTAATGGAACTGTTCTTTAACAATAAGGTTACCTGATGGCAAGTTAGAGGAGCTATGTTAGAATCACACCTGTCCCCCAGTAAAGCCCTCCTCCCTGGGCAACGCAAGATGTAGCAGAACTCATGTCCTAGCCCTGAGATCGCAATATGTTTACTTTTAAGAAAAAAAAAAGTGTGTGTTTAAATCTCATAATTATTTACACCTTTTTTTACAGTGTGGAGTTGAAGTTTACTGCAGAACTTCAGGCAAAAAGATTTGATTTTGAGAACCTCAATGACTCATCTACATAAAAAGTATCAGTGTGAGCCTCCAGACTAAAACCTAACCTTGCATCCTACCTCTGAAAGTGAGTAAGAGCAGAAGTTAGGAGAACAGTATTAGAAACAGGAGAGGCACTGGGGCTCTTCTCTTCTGTATTTTCCCCTTTCTGCCCAAGTTATGACAATAGCAGTTGAGGTACTTTTTGAGCCATCCTCCCTGCTGACACATCTATTTATTCAGTCTTTTATAATTTTGACCTGTATAAACTGGTAATTACTTAACAGAAGACTTTCAGTTCTGCATTATGTGAAAAAGAGCTGATTTCCCTTCTAAACCTTCTGCTCTTTGCCAACTTCAAGCTCTTGTGCTACAAGCAGATAAATTAATAATTCCCTGTTTATTTTCTTCACATGGTACAAAATGATATAAATCTGTATCATGCTCCTTCTGCATTCATCCCCTTTGAAGGCTGTGTGTCTTACTCAGTCCATCTTACCTGACACGGAAATTTTTCTCTATTTCTGACCATCCTTCTTAAAATTCTCTATACCTCACGTAGTTCTCTGCATCTTTTTTTGAGAAAGGATGCCCAAAAATTCATTCAGCATTCAAAGTAAGAAAGCATTATGAATTCACAGCATCATGCTGATATCTTCTGTTTTGCATTCTATTCTTTCCAGATAATCCCCGTGTGCTTTTTGGACAGCTGCTAAACACCAAGTTGACATTCTCAGACAGCTACCCACAGTGACTCCAAGATCTTGTTCCACCCAAGCTCCTGGGCATTTGCAATCTTTACATTTCAACTGAAACTTCTCATTCACTCTGTTGAGCTTTTCGAGACTGTTTTGCAAATAAGCAAATTTGCTGTTATCCAGAAATTATATAACCTTACCTGAAATTACATAATTTATGATACCAAGATTATCGCATGGCACAGATCCCTCCTTAGATCCTTGTGGCATTTTCATTGGTAAAATCCCTTCATTGTGAAAACTAACTATTCAATCCTTGTCTTTGTTTCTGGTAGCCAGAGAGAAATCCAACCCTGTTATTTCTTGATAGTTTTAATGTCCTTAAAAGTTATTTGTATATAGTCTTTTCCAAATCTTTTTGGAAAGATTTATCAAATGGATCACTCTCAATCACATGCTTATATGCTTAGTGACTCCTTTGCCTTTCTTCTTTCAATATTATATAGTATAATAGCTCCAGTTTGGATTGTTAATTGCTCCTTAAGCATGACAAAATGAGTCTTTGGCAGTCTGTACAAGCAGGTTTTGCAGTTGGTCAGATTTATACACTCTGAAATTATACTGATACTTACATTTGGTACAAAAAGAAGCACTACAGACATTGGATATTTTAATCTCATTCAGATGTCTCTGATACTTGTACCCAAATGTCATCTTTAAAGATTAATCACTCAGACATTGGAGTTTCACTTCATTCCTGGACCTTTTGAACTTAGTATTTATATATGCATGCTTACACATTTACATATTTCTGTCTTTTTTTACTTTTATGAAAATAAGTGGTGGTTAAAAATTTGATTGGCTCTCATAGCCCTTGCTCAAACATAAAAAGAAACCAACAGCCCCTTGTTCACTGTTCAGAAATAGCTATAATAAGGGACACAGTCTAGCTGTAGATTATCCTAAGCAGGGCTTATCTGAGGCCCTACCCACCAGTACCCTGCCTTTTAGGGCAAGAAACATGTTTGGCATATAATGTCTACAGAAAAGTAATGGCAGACAATTTTAGAATGAAACATTTTCCATATATACAGACTATAATTACTTAATACATCTAGTTAGACTAAATTGTGTTAATCAAACAAAAAATGTTATTCCAGACTGCAAATAACACAGCTGGTGACATGGTGAAGCATTTCAAAGTCTCATTATCACAGAAGGAACAGTGATATAAGGATGGGAAATACATGATAAGAGCAAGAAAGGATACTAAGCATTGACTTATGAGCCCCTGAGCAGGTGAAAGAAAACAATCCTTTGAATATCCGCACCAACTGACCTTTTGCATCTGCAGATCATACCGCAGCTGGGTGTAGCAAAGAATTTAGACCACTGTTTAGCAGTGCCTATTGATTTCCCACAGTTAATGTAAAGAGAAAGAACGAACTATTTACTCTTTCCTTTCCTTCCTTTTTGTTAGTGATAGGTCCTGTCTTGCACTTTATATTTCATGGAATCATAGGGTCATTTAGGGACCTTTAAGATCATCGAGTCCAACCGTAAACCTAGCACAGCCAAGTTGATCACTAAACCATGTCCCTAAGCACCACATCTACACGCCTTTTAAACACCTTCAGGGATAGTGAGTCCACCTCTTCCCTGGGCAACCTGCTCCAATGTTTGACAACCCTTTTGGTGAAGAAATTCTTTCTAATATCCAATTTAAACCTTCCCTGGTGCAACTTGAGGCCATTTCCTCTTGTCCTATCACTGGTTACTTGGGAGGAGAAGCCAACCCCCATCTCGCTACAACCTCCTTTCAGGTCATTGTAGAGAGAGATCAGGTCTCACCTCAGCCTCCTTTTCTCCAGGCTAAACAACCCCAGCTCCCTCAGCCACTCCCCATCAGACTTGTGCTCCAGACCCTTCACCAGCTTCGTTCCCTTTCTTTGGACATGCTGCAGCACCTCAAGGTCTTT
>NW_009598888.1:0-735 GCF_000690535.1 Cariama cristata
GCCATCGAATCCACATAGTCCAAAAAACTTGGTTGTCCCTCTCCTGCACCTGGCTGGAGGCAAGGCCCCTCTACTTCTGTCTCCTCATGTCAGGCAGAGAGAGGTTAGAACCCCATCTCCCCTGACTGGAGAGTCGGGTGGTGCACACTTCTCCTGTCATTTCTGGAGAAGCCCACTTTTGCATGTGTTGTACCTTTTAACTCACGTACTCGTGCCTCTAGGTCAGCGGTGGGTTTTCCATCCCAGTTCCCCATGTCTTCTCCATGATCACGCAGGAAGAACCACAAGGCACCTCGGGTTGTGTACCGTTTCTCTTGACTCCATCTCGTAGGAGGGCGTCTTCTCTTGATGGCTGCGATGCAGGTCTGTGCAGGTGGCGAGTAGAGTTTATTCCCCATCTTGAGCACATCACGCAGTTCTCTAAATGAGGTCTCAGATTTGTCAGATTTCTCAACCAGTTTCTCCACAGCTATGACACAGGCCTGAAGGGGACAAGGAAGATTTGCCTCATAGTGCCGTAGCTGACCAGCTACGTCATCTATTGCCGGTTCCTCTCCATCTCCCAAGGCCATTAGTGCCAATGTGGGGGCATAGGTTGATGGAGCGCCCTGCGTGATGTTCTGCCACATGGGTCGTGAGCAACGGACTTGGTCTGGATCTATAGGTGTCTGTGGATTATTCAGGTCAAAATAAATCATCTCCCGTGTGGCTAGTTCCCTCAGGTACTGGATACCT
>NW_009598889.1:0-69254 GCF_000690535.1 Cariama cristata
TTACTTGGGGTTGGATCTAAGGTCCTGCAGAGCTTCAGTGATGGTACATCCCTCTGCTCTTTCTGTAGTTGCTCTGGAGCTGGGAGCCCCGCAGAACTGCAGCCTGTTTGTATCACCACGTGTACATTCTGCTTTCCTATCTCCTGCCTTGCTGACAACTCCTTTCATCATGAGCCCTGCACACAAAACAAGGTTAGCTCCAGTTCAGATTACATTAGTGTCATTCTGCTTCCTATTACTTTTCTCTGTGAGCCTGTTTTGTGGGGGTGTGCATGTGTAAGGCGGGCATGGAGCAATATAAATACTCAAAGTATTTCATAAAGGAAAAGGCACAAGCCAAGGGATTCTTTGGATCCAGTTGTTGTTCAAAGCCTGGTCCTTGTAGTCTCCCCATAGCTTGGTAGGTGGAAAAATCCATGGTTCTCTACTGACATGATGCATGGAAGATGCTGGTTTTGGTACATAAATGCTGGTTTATGTCAGCCCCTCTGGTAGGGAAGGGGATGCTCTGTAGCGTTTGAGAGGCCTGAAGAACTAGGTGCATGCGTTTTCATCTCTTGCTCAATTATCCTGGGCAGATTCCGTTGTACGTCTACCTCAGTCTAACGGTTTGTGTAAGCAAAGCAGGGAATAAGGGTGATTAATCAGGGGCTCAGAAATCTCTAATAAAAGGCATTATTGAACCAATGTCATTATGTGACTACTATGTAGCGTTGGATGCACAATGAACTACTGTTGAAAGAATGAATCGGTGCGGGGAATTGTGTGGCAGGATATGAGAGATCAATGTACAAAACAGAAGCTGATGATACACAAAAACCTTTATTTGATTTTTATATTTGGTAGAGGTAGAAGTCTTACTATGGCAAACCAAATAAAGGAGATTAGAATATTCTAAGCTAGGGTTTGAGGAAGTGAAACCTGAAGATACAAAAGCATTGATTTTAGGGGTGGTTCAGTACTTGAATGTTTCTCCCCACCTTTTCACGGGGTCCTAGTTTTTTCCTACCTGGTTCGTGGGCCAAGTCTTACACTCGTGTGTGTGTGTGGAAGGAGAAACCAGAGACAATTAGAGCTCTGGTGCAACTCGGGTCTGTACTGAAGGTGCAGTACTGTCATGGGAACTGAAAGAGAGCAACGTGGCTGGCACTGGGTGTGGGTATCCAGCTAGCCCTGGAAGGGAGGGCCCCCCACCCCCAAAACTCCCCCATACAGTCAGAGTTTGACACACTTACCTGCTACGGGAGTTTTCCCAGTCTGTTCTTGGAGGGGAATTTGTGGGTTAACTTTACAGTCTGTCAACACTCAAATGAATTGCCCAGGGTGTACAGTGGACCTCTCAGGCTAGAAATGAGGAGGCATTTCTTCCCAGAAAGGGGTCGTTAGGCATTGAAACAGGCTGCCCAGGGAGGTGGTGGAGTCCCCATCCCTGGAGGGGTTTAAGGAAAGCCTGGAGGTGGCACTGAGTGCCATGGTCTGGTTGACATGGGGGTGTCAGGGCAAAGGTTGGAATCAGTGATCCCAGAGGTCTCTTCCAACCCCATCGATTCTGTGCTTGTGTGACCTGTTTTACCCCGTGACCCCCACCAAAAAAGCAAGCCGAAGCTGGAAGCACTTTCAGAAGACTCACTGAAATGTGTCTGCAGCTATGAAAGCTTAGGGTTGGTTCAGATCAGCTAAGTGTATTGATTGTGTGGTAAAGACATGTCAAGCACGTGTGTACATAAGAATTCCTGTGGTCTCCTCCCCCAGCGAAGTCGGTGCCTGCAATGAAAGTGGCTTCCGGCTGTCTCCCACGCGACACGCATCACCTGTGAGCTCTGCGCCACTCGTTTCTTATAAACTTGAAAGGTATTTTTGTAGTCCTGGGGTTTAGTAATTTTGTAATGTTTGTGGGCGTTAGAGCTTCCGTGTCTGTCTAACGCTGCAGCCTCGCAGAGGTTTGTGGAATGCTACTCCATGGGTGATCTTGCTGCCTTTTTTTTTTTTCTTTTTCTTTTTTTTTCCTCTCAATAGCAGTTGTATGTTGTAAACACCAGAGCTGTGGTTGATAAACTTTCTTAAGAAGAGATTTGTGTTAGTGTGTTTTATCTTGACTGCTGGCTTGTTAAATACTGACTGGGTAATTTCAAATATGTCTGTTACACCTTGCATAAATTTGCCTTTATGTGCAACTATATGTTCCGCAGGGTGTGTGAACTCAACACGTGCTACCTCCAACCACTGATGTTGTGCCTGTATTTGTTATATGGCATCCAGTAACACCGGGGTTTTATGTTCTGTCCTGGCAGGCTAGGCGTAGGCCCGTGGGTGTATCAGCTCTGCCTCGGTCATCTCTCCTCTTTGGTAAAGGTGATTTATTACCTTTATGACATTTATTACCTTCACACTAATTAATGCAAGGGGGAACCTTAAGGAAGGCAAAGCAGTCTGTCGCTTTCCTGAATTAAAGCAAAAGGGGGAGAGGAAGTTGAGGTCCTGCTTTCATCTGAAAACTGAAATTTTGTTTCATATTTTCCTCCACCTCTTTTTCTGTCCAGTGATGAAGAGGTCTGGGAATTGTAAGATGGGTTCATTGCCCATATGACTCTCGGTAAGGAAGTGATTAATACCAATGGATACATCTTTCTTGGTTGCTCCCCTAGGAAATGACTCCACATCTCAAAATTACTGAGGGGTTATGGAGCGATTGCCCTCTCCCGGGAGTTTTTGTTGCTTGTTGGGCTGGTCTGAGCCAGAGGCAGGGGTCAGTGTGGAATGGATCCACGTGTAAAATGCTTTCCTGAGAAAGTCTGTCTTGCACTGATTTTTACTTTCCCCTTACAAAAGTATTCCACAGAGCAGAAATACACATGAAAAGGGGAGTACACTTGAATTCTCTGGGAATTGTGGGGAATAGCTTTGTGTTTGGACCCGCAGAAATCTATCGTTGAGCATGTGTTTGATGCTTTGGGACCTGTGTTTTGTGACAGCACGCGTTTCTCTTCCTCTTGCATGCTCCGAGAAGTCCGAAATGATACTGTACTCTGCAGTTTGAGAGCGTGTCTATCTGCGGACTGAACGAAGCAGCTTTGATGGCCCCACACGGACCGGTATTTCCATCCCACGCTGTGTATCGGCCACTCCACAGGCTGCTTATCCCACCGCTGGGCTCCCCCATTGGCTTGTGACTGGTCACCCCTCACCTTTCCTTAGCCAGAGCTGAGGTTCCCATCAAGTAGGCTTGCCTGTTTTGGGAAAAGAGCTTCCATTACTCTCTCCCTGTGGGATAGGAAGAGTAGATCTTTCTCGAAGGCAGCTGGGGCCCTGCCCATCTCGAGCAAACAACAGAATAACATTTTGTGCAAACCTCACGAGGGCCAGGTCTTTACCTTGGGTCTACACGTTGGTATGACTTGTTTGCCCTCCCAAACAAATCAGCTGGCCGACCAGTCTTGAGGTATATCTCTCTTGGATGGAGTGTCTGTATGTGCCAGCTGTAGACCAAGAGCTTTATACGTTCTGGTTGTCTGTTCTGCTTCTTAGCCCCTGGGCTGCCAGGCACCATGTGCGTCCTGTCCTGCTAAACCATCTGGTGTCCTTGGGGTCGGACGGCAGCACCGTACCGGCCCTGCACTTGAAATGAGTATTTGAGGGTTGTGGGAGATGTGGCTGGTTGGGTATCATAGGAAGATGTAGGTGGGGGAATACAGCAGTATTGTAGCAAGAAGATGTTTTGGGGTATATTGCAGTAGGAAGAGTGAGGACTGGGGATGTCTTATTGTAGAAAGTGGGTGGCTGCAGCCCGGTGTTGATAATCAGGGGTCTTTGATAGCCTGTGTACCTGCTTGAGGCTGGTTCTGTGGGTTTGCATCCCACTAAAACATGCATTTCTGTCTTGCTCTTGCTTGCCCTAGCTTTGAGAGATACGCAAGTTGTGCAGTAAACTAAACTAATTTCTGTCAAGTGTGGGTTGATTAACTTGAACCTCAGACCTACAGGTCAGAACCCTACCCCAGTATGTGGATTTTAAAATAATCTGTCTATCCACCAAGATGAAAGTCTGAGATGATGCTGGGGGCTTTAAAAATTGGCAGCGGGAATGTGGAAACCTTTTTTTTTTTTTTTAAAGACTGCTGCAGTGAAAGATGAGGAGTATATCTCAAACAACCCGAACAACATAAACTCTGACAAAACGGAACGATGCTGCATTTGGCTATTCACAAATGGCAAAATGACCCAGAGAAAAGGGAATTGTAATGACTTTTAGTCATGAGGTTATGATAGTGCAAACAAGGTTACAGCCTGGAGAACTCTGTTCTGATTTCCCAAGGCAGAAGGGAAGATGAAAGTGGGGTGGTGCAGGAGTGCTCATCTATGTAGAGCTTGCTTCATGTAAAAACTGTCACTCTGGGTCAGATCTAAGGTCCAGCTAGCAGAGTGTTCTGAATTTAGCAATGGCGAGAGGAGAGGCTTGGTGAACGAAGTATTAGAGACAGTGCAAGTCCAGAGTAATTCTTCCTTTGCCACATCCAATCTAGGTTCTGTTGGAAAACCCCCTCTACATCGGGAGGTAATCGGTGAGTTTGGAAAGACAAGGCAGTGAGCAACTTGAACTTGACATTGTAGTACTAATGGCTCAGATAGGTACTTCGTATCTGATGGGATGTGACATCAGGTAGAAATCCTCAGCAGAAGGAAGCAGTTCAGCCGTTGTTTTTTCCATCTCTGCTGGTCAGTAGTGTCGTGGTAGTTTGCTGCTTTTGCTACCATTGGGAAAGGCTGAGGTAGTAGATATTTTAGAAATTTGCTGGTTTTATTGTTAATGAGAAGAAGACGAGGCAAGCTTGTTTTGCTTTATTCAAACATGTAAACCTTGCCTCCTCCCCCTTTTACTTCTCTCCCTCTTAAGGCACATGGGTGGTTTTGCGGTCTCTGTATCCGGTCTCTGTGTGATACAGCATGTGCGCTGAGGAAGCAGGGCAGATAAAACATAGCTCGTATTTCTGGGAATCCTTACCCCACTGCTGGTGGGGAAGCGTTGTGCTCCCAGGCACTGGCAGATAAGATGCTGGGCTTCTTGTCGTACTGAAGCATAGGGCTGGCTCACGAGAAGCTGCCAGCAGGACTTCATGATTTGGGAGACCCAAATCTTCTGCAGCATATTGCTCAGTTTCTTTCTAAGTTTGTACACCGTCTGACAGCTGCAAAGCCATATTTTAAGTTGTGAACGAGCAAATTTTGTACTGGTTTCGTGGGCTGAGGATAAGCGACACTTAGAATTGCTCGAGGCACGTGGAGGGCTGAATTTAGAACCAGCAAAGCAGGAGGCTGAAGCCTTGCTTCCCACCGCAGCCACAAGCCGTGGCTATGTGAGCACCCTCCAGGCTGCACTGCTGGCATGTTTCTCTGCTGAGCTGCTGGAAAAACTCCGGTAAGTGAGGGGGAATTTAGGTGAGCTTGTTTCTCTGCTGAGGTGGTTGATGAGAATTAGAGCCGCTTACCTGTCCCTTGCTAGGAGCTGATGCTAACAGTTCCCAGCTGTTCCTGCACATGGGGACTGCACACTCTGCTGCCTGTCATCTGGGGGGGAATGGGAGTTTTGTATTGGGGTAGTATTTTGCTTGTGGGCAAATGGGTGGAGTGTGAGGGTTTCTCTGATGTTGGTGTTACATGTCTTTAAGAAAGAAAACACGACTGCCTTTTGTTTTACCTGTTTGTGCGTGCACCTGTCCTGTGTTTGAAAACAACGGTTTGTACCTGATAGCGTTCGGATTCTTTTTCTCTTCTTTGGATGTACGGAGAATAAATTGTAGAGCCCTGCCAAGGGAAAGGATGCAGATGGAATTAACAAACCTATTTTGGTTGCCTCGGCCTTAGGTTTTGGTTTTCCTGTACTTGTAGAGGGGGGGATATACAGTGGAGTATTATTTGTTTGTGTGTATAAAAATGCATGCCTACTCAGAACCAGCAACACCTCTTTCTCCCTCTTGCAGACTGGAACTGAGCTCTGGAAAAACAAAGTGGAGCTTGGAGCATGTGGCCTGAGGATTGCCGAACAAAGCTGGGGTAGGGACTTACTGTATCTCTTGGCTGCTTGGTTGTATGCGAGCTATCAGGGCAAGTGGCTCCGTCCTCCAGTGAAAATGATTCTTTAATGTCTTTGTCAAATGCAGATGTAGATGTTAATCCCGGTCTAGAAGAGATTAAGCATTGAGATAGAAGCAAATGCTGTAGCAGGAGTGCCTCTGTGGCTGAAAGGCACTGGACTGGAAATTTGACTAAGGTGCATGTTTTCCTGAGCTATGAGGATGCGCTAACCTTCCTTTCTTTGGGTTCTTTTGCATATTAACTTTCTACAGGGCCTAGTACAGATGTGAGGAGATGTTATGTAGTCAACAACAACAGACTTTTTTTTTCCCTTTCTTGCAGGTGGTAGCTAAGAAGTGAGCAGGATGCCCCCAGGCATTTACTGCCCTATGGAATTCTGGTCCAAGGGGGAAAACCAAAACATCCAGGTGGATTTTCTGCTGCCCACAGGCATATACTTAAACCTCTCTGTGTCCTGCAATGCCAGCTTGGGCACCATCAAGCAGGTAACACCTTTGTTCCACAGCCTTGTCTGCAGTCTCCTGGAACGAGGAGCCTGTTCTTGGGGAGCACCTGGGGAAACGTGTTGGGTCTTAATTCGGTGCAAGTTGGGTTTCTTCTGCATTGCTCTGAGGCTGTTTCTTGTGACTCACTGTGAAAGCCCCTCCTTTGTGCCAGCCTCTGCAAGTCACTAAACCCATGTCGGGCTGCTGCGGCTGCCAGCAACGGGGTGCGGATGGTGGGGCCAGTGATGTCGGGCTCAGTTCTCTGGATACTCGTTCAGCCTTGGGATGAGAATTAGAGTAGCTGTGGAGTGAGGGCAGATGTGAATTGGCCACACAGGGCTTGTGGATTGTGTCTTCAGTTCCTGCACATATGAGCCAACCAGTCCCCACGCTGGATTTTTCATTAGGAAAGCTCTTGTGTATGCCTATGCAAGTAAGAGAAGTCACTCCCAAATAGTCAAATACAAATGTTGGGTTGACTCAAAGTATTCAGGTTGCCAGCCCAGCCTTCTCTCGCCTCACAGAAATTGAATACTGAAAATTGAGAACAGTAATGATGAGAGCATTTTTCTTAGTGCTTTCTTAGAGGAATAAAATGCTGTAGTGAAACCACGTGTAAATGAAATGTAGCTGCTTCCTTGTTTCCCCAGGCAGGGAGCAGGGTTAGGGGAGAGCGGAGGAAAACAGCGCAAAGGGGTTTCTCTGCAGCAGCAGCTTGGCCTAGGTGAGTCGCAGATCACAAGGGACAGAAGCACAGGTGCCAGATTATTCCAAGTTTTGTCATACTGCAATTTTCAAGTAAAAAAACCCAAACCCAAGACAAAAAACACCTGTAAGTAGACCTGAAGTTACAGGTCTGTGTTTTACAGCTAGTAGGCACGTTGGGTCAGACCAGAGGCCCATCTACTCCAGAGTTTTGTCTCCTATAGCAGGCACTTGGGATGAGAGTGAAGAAATGGAATATAGAATGGTTATGTGGAAGTGCCATCCGCTGGGAGTGAAGGATCTTTGGGAACTGGGTAGCATTGAGAAGACTTGAGAAAAGTTCCTGGTTCTTGTCACAGATTTCATGTTACTGAGGGCATGTTACTTAACCCAATTTTGCTTCCAGTGGAAGCAATACCTCTCTTTCAGGAGGCTAGCAGTCAGCAGGTGCTTACTGTGAGGTATTCAAGTTATTTAAATACTTAAGTTGAGGGATTTACTTTGCCTGAAACAAATGGCAAGCACAAAAAAAGGAAGTCAGTTAAAGGCACTTGGAAATAAATCTACCCAGCAGTTCAGCACGAGTTGGAGCCACCAGACTTGACTGAAAAGCAGGCTGTGGTTGCAGGTCCAGGAAAGATTTGGCTGTGGATTGCCTTCAGTAAATGGTGTTTCTGGGGCGACTGAGGTTGTGGGGTGACGATAAGAGGAAGATGAGGTTCCGGTGGTAGTTTCAGCCCGGTGTTGGTCTGGCCCAGGTGGTGTGGAAGCATGCTCAGTACGAACCGCTGTACCATATGCTCAGTGATCCCGAGGCCTACGTCTTCACGTGCATCAACCAGACAGCAGAACAGCAAGAGTTGGAGGATGAGCAACGGCGGCTTTGTGACATCCAGCCCTTCCTACCGGTACTGCGGCTCGTGGCTCGAGAAGGAGACAGAGTCAAGAAGGTTATTAACTCTCAGATCAGCCTGCTCATTGGAAAAGGTCAGTTCCCCCATCACTGGTCTCTCTAGGAGTGTGGGAGGGGTGTTGGCTGTAGGTGAAACAGCCTCTGTCCCGGACAGCCTTGCTATGTATGGAGTAGTGATGGAGCCCTACTGATGCAGGTGATGAAAGGAGCAAGTTTGGTCTCTGGTGGATCTGGTAAGGGAACAGTGTGGGTGCAGACCCAAGAAGGGTGATCTTTCCTGCTGGCAGAGGGCTGTAGTAATTGAGTTGGGGCAATTGTATGTAGTAAGTGAGTGATTGCTAGTAGCTTGGCTGACTCTTCGTCTTTTGACCAAACATTAAACATGTATTTAGGAAGACTGTTTCACAGACACTTGATTATCAAAGGCTCGTTTCCCCCTGTTGGGTGCAGATGCTTATTTTTCTTTTCTCTCATACTCTCCATTTAGGTTTGCATGAGTTCGACTCTGTGCAGGATCCAGAGGTGAATGATTTCCGCACCAAAATGTGCCAGTTCTGTGAGGAAAGAGCAGCAAAACGACAGCAGCTCAGCTGGGCAGCTTGGATGGAGTACAACTTTCCCTTGCAACTGGAGCCCATGGCCAAAGGCCTCGGGGCTGGCCCTCTACATACCCCCACCAAGAACATTTTTGTCAACATCAAGTTTCAGTCTGGCGGGGTAAAGCACAAACTTTTCTGTGACAATTTTTAATTGGTTTGTGCTTTCCCTTTGGGAACCTTTGGGCATTTGGAGACAGAATAATGTGTGTGTGGACAGTTTCCGTGTGTTCAGTGTTCATCTTCATTCTCCAGATTCCTTTGCCTGTGGAGATGGTTGGGAGGGAGACTCTGAGCCTCCAACCGAGGGAGCTGTTCCCCTTCCTCAACATGCGTTGGGTGTACTGGTTAGCTGGTAGCTGAGGTTGCTGCATGTACATATGTGGGGTTTTGGTTTGGGTAGGAGCAGAGCACAGAATCCAACACGTGCCTTGCCTTTTGAAGCCCAAGAGTCTGCTCGACTCGCTCAGCATACGCTGCTTGCAGGCATCGGTCCGTGTTGCCCATGGGCCCCTTGTTCTTGCCTGCTACCCTTGGTTAATGTTATTTTTGCATGTTGTGCCTGGGCATGAAGCAGGAGCCACCCCCATGGGAGGAGGGTCTTCCAGAGCAGTGGGTTTGAGCATGGTGACCCTAGCCACCCTCTGCCTTGCTGCTGAAATGACAGTGGGAAGACTTTTAATGACTAGCAACCACATGAACTGGTGATTCTGCTTAAAGTGGACTTGAAGTTCCTGATTTCCAGCCTTGCACTTGCGCTGCTGAAACATGCTCCTGCCCACTTTGGCAGACATCCCTACTCGTTTGCTAACATGCGTGTGTGTGTGAAATTCTACCTTCCTAGCTGTCTCTTTATTGTCAGCAACAGGAACGTTGTTACCTATCCACTGAGCTACCGCTGCTCCTTGTGCTGATTACAGCCCTTTGCTGGTATTTGACGGTGTATGCTGTGTTGTTGGGATTGCAGGAGAGCTTCACTTTCCAGATCTCCCCAAAGGAGTTCCCCATCACATTAATGAGCTATGCTATCAAGAAGCAGGCTACTGTCTTCCGCCATGAGACAGTGGAGAACCCAGAGGACTACACCCTGCAGGTGAATGGGAAATATGAATACCTCTATGGGAACTACCCTCTGTACCAGTTCCAGGTGAGCTTTGTGTCTTGCTTTATGCATGCATCTGTTCCCATACGGCCTCCTCATGCTGGGAGGGTGGACTGAGACATGTTGTCCTCCATCATGGAGGCAGTGCTGTTTACAGGAATGCAACACATCAGTGGCACAACCTGGATGCTACTTAGGGCAAAGGGATGCTTCTAGCAACCTAACAGATCCTTAGGTTTTTGGGAGCTAGTGATCTAAGCCTGTCCATGGGTACCAAGTGCAGTGTAAATGCATTTATAGACTATGGTTCTGGAAACATCTGTTTGCTTGCATGCGGGGCTGGGCGTTCTCTTCCTGAAAGCAGGGAAAGTAATCCTGTATCCTGTGTTCCCTGGCAGGGCAAGCTGCTGTTGGGAGTGCTGAATCCTTCTCAGTGTTTTCCCTTAATGCAGCTATTTGAGTCAGTTGATGAAATGCCAGCTATAAAAGGCACTTCATATTCTCTGTTCTGGCAACATGAGTCCAGTGAGTTGCAGGTTTATAAAGCGAGAGGAGATAAATTTAAACTGAGTTTTGAGTGTTGCTGTGTCCTTTCCTTACTCCTTCCACCTGTTTCAGCTTCAGCCAGTTCTAATTTGCTTGACTGCTCTTGCCTGCCTGGCTCAGTTTCATCCGTGCTGACTCCATCCTCCCTTTGCAGTATATTCGCAGCTGCCTGCACCGAGGCCGAACGCCCCACCTGACCATGGTACACTCCTCCACTATCATTGCCATGAGAGATGAGCAAACCAACTGCATTGCCAGCCCCCCAAAGATGACTGCCAAGCCTCCCCCGCTCCCTAAGAAAAAGGTAAAAGGGGACAGAGACCCAGCAGGGTCACCCTCAACTCCTCCGTTGATGGAGATGCTGATCTTGTCTGGGAGCAGCAGCTGGTTCTCCCTGCTAGGACAGGTTCCTAGCTAGGGTCTAAGAGCTGGGAATTTCCAGTTAGCCTTCCAGCTCCCTCCACGACTTCCCTGGTTGTCACAGACTTTGTGCTGCCCACCTGCGATGCGATGCTCTTCTCTGTTGTAGCAAAAAGCATTTGATGAGAGATGAGGTCTGGTGCTGGCTTGAGAAGTCTTTGTTGCATATGTTTCTGATTTGTTTCTAAACCCTTTTTTCTAGCCAAACTATGGTTCTCTCTGGTCATTAGAGCAGCCTTTCTACATTGAGCTGGTGCAAGGCAGCAAGGTCAACGCAGATGAGAGAATGAAGGTAGGTACTGACTCACTTTGGGGTTTTGATTTTGTGTTTTGACTTTGCCAGTTGCATCTGTCTTGTTTGTGTGGTGAGGAAGGCCGGGGCTGACAGCTTGATCTCACATGATCCCTCCATTATGCTTCCTTCAGCATTTGAGCAGTTTCTAAACTGCAGCATAGCGGGAAGGGGAAGGGAACGTGCTCGCCAGCGGCTCAGCAATGCATTCTTAGAAACACTCCCCTGCAGAAATTTCTGAGTAGCAAACAGAGCTGCTGCCCTGTGGTAACATTGCTTGAGAGCAGGGCGGAGGGGCAAGGAAGTCTGCAAAAAGCAGAGGAGGGGAAATTCAGCTCTGAGAAGGGAGGGTGATGGGAGAGGTGGTGACTGGTAAAGTTAAGACAGAAAGCATGATGTAGCAAAGGCCTGGGATTTGCAAAGTGTTTGCCATGAAGAGGGAGCAGGCAAATGAGAAGGGGAATGGCTGCCCTTTGGGAAAGGAAGGAAACGGGGCGAGACTATATCACGTATACAGGTGTTCTGCAGGGCAAGGCTTTATAAAGAAATGGGCAATGAAATAGTTATTTGTTCTGCCCAGTGCCCCGTCATTTGCAGGGAGCTCCTCCTGGGAAGGACTCCTGTGATTCAGGCTAGCCAGCAATCCTGTAAGAGGAGGTAAAGCTGGGGATGAACTTGGCCTATCGGCTGTACGACGATCTGGCAGACTGCAGGAGGAATGCAGATTTGCAGGCAAATGCCCATCAGGAGACAGCTCACCATTGGCACTGCCCTGCAGGTCTGTTTTGGAGCTCAGCTGTTTGCACCTGCCCTTCTCCTGTGATGTTGGTTTGCCTCCTCTTTGGCATAAGCACTTGCCCAGATCTTGGGGTCTGCCCTGCTTTTTCAGCATGACAGCTTCCTGAGATTTTGCAGCATCTCAGTGGGCAAGGTTTGGTGAATATTTACATTGCCTGGCTAACGGGACGAAACCTGTAATACTCTTACCAATGGGTTACCCAAGCATTTTGCCGTCATTAAGCAGCTCTTGCAAGTCCGCATGAAGTAAAAAGATAGCAATACCCTTACTGAAGTTGAGTAAAGAGGAAGATTAAGGAAATTAATGTCTCAATAACTGGGAAAGAGACAGGAGTAGGGCATCCTGTTCAGGGGAGTGGATGCCCTGTCCCATTCCTCTTCTTATCACGTGTCTTCAGCAGACAAGTCCCTGTGGATTCATGGTATTCTCTTATTTCTCCTTCCCTCAGCTGGTGGTGCAAGCAGGGCTCTTTCACGGCAATGAGATGCTGTGCAAGACAGTGTCAAGCTCTGAAGTGAACGTATGCTCAGAGCCGGTGTGGAAGCAGAGGCTGGATTTCGATATTAACATCTGTGATCTTCCCCGTATGGCGCGGCTCTGCTTTGCCCTCTATGCTGTCATCGAGAAGGCAAAGAAGGCACGTTCCACCAAGAAGAAGTCCAAGAAAGCTGTAAGTAAAGCCAGTGTGGGACTGAGCCAGGCTTGTCCGTGCTGGAGGGAGCAGGACACCATTATGAACCAAATGCCCTTTGCTTTCAGAAGAAGACTTTATTAATTAAAGAACTTACAGAATGATGGCCAGTAACAACTTCAACAGGAACAGGAAACTGAGGAGCGGCTGCCTGTAGAAAAGGTCGTTTAAATGTAATTTCTTGTCCAGAAAGACCATTAAGAAACGTACCCAGCATCTGAATGCACATTAAAGAGGAATCATTTGTGTTAGTGTCTCTGTTCTGCAACTTCCTTGTTTTGTACTTGAGGTTAAATCATCTTCTGTGTTGCATCTTCTTTCTAGTAAGGTCTTTCATGCAAATTCCCCACGGAGCAAATTAACAGCTAAGAAGGGGGAAGAAAATGAGGAATGTAAACACTAGTTCCAGCACAGCTTTAGGTGAGGTAAAATGAAAGTGCGGAATCTTCAAGGTTGCTGTTCAAATGCTGGAGACTGAGGACAGGTGGTGTTAAATCACTTTGGAAGCTCTTGTTTTGAGCTTCTGAATCAGATGCAGTGGTATTTCTTGCTTTCCTTGCTGCTGTTCTAAAACTTCTAGCCCATTAATAATTCAGTAACTAAAACTAGACCTGTGTGCAGCCTGTAACGGAATTGCTGATTTCCCAGTGTTGTCACTTAAGCATGATGCCTCTCGCTCTTTGCATATGAAGAGTTTTCTTTATGAGCAACAAATGCATGTATTCCTCTGCAAATTACTGTTTCTGCAGCCACAAAAACACTGTTACCGTGCTTTAAAAGAGAGGATTAATCATGCCATCTTTACTAGAGGGCAGAGAAATGAGAGACTGATAAATGGGATCGCAGACGATTTTAGTCTTAGTTCTGCTAGCTCCTTTCCACTGCTGGGAGCTCCACCGAGCTTTGTTGTGTTGGCATCAAGAGGGTTCTCCGGGTTACAGTGCATTAATGTCTGGGGAGCAACAGGCAACCTGCTTGTGTTGACCAAGTTCTGGGTTGGAGACTTCAGACTGGAAACATTTTGAGGCCAGGACCAGGACCAAGCTTTTTATTGTGTTTTTTTTTTTTTACTTAGGAATAGCAGAATGCCAACTCCTGCTGGAGGCTTTTGTTGAACAGAATATCTGATTCATCCACAGGCTGCATTTTTGTGGTCACACTGGAATAGTTTTCAGTTTCGAAGCAGTCAGAAGGAAATCTTGCTATTCTGATTGACAAAACAAAACCAACCTGGTTAGCTGAGTTGTTAAGAGGATCTTGTTCATGTGTTTTCTGGTACTGGGGAAAGGTGGATGCATTCTGGTGAGCTCTTAATATAAAATCACAGTATTTGCTGGATCTGAGCTCTGCACAAATGGGTTTTTCCATATGGTCAGCTGCAGCTCTGTGTGAGTTGCCCAGTTCTCATTTAAGATGATTGGCAAGAGGAGGTTACAGTTGGAGTGCAGCCTGATTTGTGTTTCTGATTAATAATCTTTTTGTTTGCTTTGCTTACAGTACTCGGAGGTTAATTATATGCACGTTGATTGTGTATGCAGACTGTCCAGAGCAGATAGGTGGGACTAAATCATTTACTACCCCAAAACCAGGCATGCTTGCAGACTGACTAGGATGAGTCAGAGGGTTAATGTCACCCAGAGGGTTGGCTTTCAGTGTTTTTGTGAGTCATGCAGGAGATACTTCTGTCCTTATAATGCTGAATCGTTGCTTTGCTGAACCTTATCCACCAGAAATCTTGCCTTGCGTTTTGGCAGGCTCTGCGCTGTGGTTTGATGTCATTCACTCTGTTCGAAAAGGTTATTGCTGGTAGTGGTGTTTTGTTTGGCTTTTCCCTGTGATCTAGAAGCTGATGTCTCAAATGGGATTTTACTTGAAAATTCTTAGTCTGATCAAATCAATTCAAAATTTTGTGAGAGACCACTTAGAAGTGATTCATTTTGTCGCATTAGAGGAAAATGCTGATTTTGCTACCTCCACCAGAGTCCTTTGGTGTACCTTCGGGGTAAGCCTGATACGTTCTCTAGAATGTCTCGATGGAACAAGAAGATGTCTGGCTGTGGTTCCCTTCAAGTATTACACTGTTTGTGGGTGCATCTCACTAGAATTTTACCTCGTAGCCTCCTTGCAAGTCAGTTTCTGTGCCAGCGGATGCTTAAGCCTTGGTGTTTTGTGAAATGCTGGTGTTGCTGAAACCGTTACATGAAGTAAACGGTTCCATTTGGGGAACCTGACTGCAGGAAATCTTAGGTCACTTGTGGAATATGTCTGTCTGCTGTGGTGGTGGGGAGCTGGGTTCGAGCAGGGAGAGGGGTTCTCTTTCTTGGCCATGTCCCAGTCACTTTATCTGCTGGAGTCTCCCACCTCCGAAATGAGACTGGTTTGTGTGACCGGGTTGGACTTGTGGGTTTTATTTTGGGGGGTGTGTGGGGGGATTGGCAGTGTAAAGTTTGATTTTTATAGATGGTGTTTATTATTGTACAAAGGAGCCAAGCCTTTGCTTCCCATTATCAGATATATCTAGCATTCTTTGCCTAGTTTTCTGAAGTCATGCTAACCCTGTGTTCACTGTTTCAAAATTAAGGGGGTTCTTCCTCCCCTCAAAGTGTGAAATACATGAAGTATGTATGTCATAGCTCCTTCAAATATCATCGAGTGTAGAGGCGCAAGGCCTTACCGAAAACTTAAAGGTTCTTCAACTATGCAAAATAATTGGGTGGTGAAGTCTTAGATGTATTTGTGGGGAGCGTTTGGTGCCATTCAGCACTACACAAAAGTCCCCAGGTTTTGGCAAATATCTGAATTTGATGCCATCTTCTACTCTGATTTTAGGAGAACTTAAAAGGTAAGCAGACAGGCATGGCTCCCGGGGTGCTGTATTCTTTACAGCAGCTCTTTGGTGAGGGGGTGCCTGCATACTCTTGAATGGGAAGTTACCTGCCTGTAGCATTCTGTGTAGCAATTTGCAGGCTTGGAAAAGATCAAGTTTATATAACTTCTTATTCCTGGCTCTCGCGAGGGCTTTGCTTTGCATGGGGATATCTCACTTTCTTGTTAGTTCTTCTCTTCCCTTCATCCAGCTGTTGCAGTTGCAGCACCCAAATGAGCTTCTTTCTTTGCTTTGCAGGACTGCCCAATTGCCTGGGTGAATGTCATGCTCTTCGACTATAAGGACCAGCTGAAAACCGGGGAGTGCTGCTTGCACATGTGGTCTTCCTTTCCAGGTAATGTCAGGAGAGAGAGCTACTGCATTGTTTTGTGCCTTTCGTCTCCACCACGAAGGCAGGAGCTGTCCTGCATTCTGCATTGCTCTCCGGTCGTTGTAGGGGAGGCTGTAATAGTTCAGACTAGCAGACCCAATATGATTACCGCTCTTTATTGTGATGGCATCTAGAGCCCTGCCAAGATGAAGGCCTTGTTTTGCTCGGTATTGCACATATGACATAAGAGATTGCTGCTCTCCTAAAGATGTCATGTATACTTTGCTTGTGAGAGGTCAGGAAAATGAAGTGAGCTGCTCAGGGCCAGGCAATGTCCAGCGACAGGGCTGGAAGCAGTCTGTGCTCTGCTTTCGGGACCAAAGCTTTAGAAGATTTGGGTTCATGGCTTTATGTACTTTGCTTTCCAGATGAGAAAGGGGAACTTCTGAACCCCATGGGCACAGTACAATGCAACCCCAACACGGAAAGTGCAGCAGCCTTGGTCATCTGCTTCCCCAGCGTTGTGTCACATCCTGTGTATTACCCGTCATTTGAGCAGGTGGGGGACACGGACGCTTTTTTGGGGAGGCACAGAAATCCCCTGGCTTTGCTGGTGCAGAAGCATACAGTGTCACTGTCGGGGTAGCTGTCAACAGGGACCAGACACAAGCCAACTTGATGAACAGATATTGTTAATTGAAAATTTGACTTTTTCTCTTAACTGATGGGCCTTTGAATGAATACTTTTCCAAACTCTGGATTACGGAGGTAAAGCTGCTCTCATAGATGAGCATTTGCTTCAAAAAATGGGTTTAACTGAGCCACCTTTAAACTGCAGGCAGCATTAAGCTCTATAGGAAGGAAGAGGAATAAAAAGGGAAATGAGTGAAAGTAGACAGCTCCCTCCCTTTCAGCACAGAGCGATAACATGCCGTGTGGTATGGGGATTTTCCATCTGTCACTGCAACTGGCCAGACACTTAAAGGGGAAGAAGAAATGTGCCCATTACAGGAAAGAAAGGAGATCTGCTCTGCCAGGGACATATATGCCTGCTCCCCCACGATGCACGTTCTGGCTCAGATGCTTTAACGGGTTGTGCCAGCGTTGCAGGGTGGCTCGGGCAGTGCTGTCTGCTTGGCAAACGTACACCAGCTCGAAGAATCTGGAACGGCTCATGTTAGCCTGGAGCTTGGTGGCCCAGAGCCCCTGTTCCCGAACTGTAGGGGTGTGCAGATATGGCCTTTTTGGGGAAAGGACTCATCCCTTCATTCCTGTTACTGCTAGGGAAGGGGCTGTATGGGCAGTTAGGTTACACCTCTGAGCAGAGAGGTCCTGCTGAGTATGTCACCTACACTTGGGCTAAGAGAGGTGTGATTCCCTTCTCTGGAGGTGGCAAGTGACTGATCTCTAATGCAGCATAAGTGGCTGAAGTGACGGTGAGCTAGAAGTACAGAGGAAACGAGGAGCCTTTCTCAGACTCTTTATTTGTGTCCCAGCTGCTGGAGTTGGGGAGGAGTGGAGAACAACCCCGTGCTGCTCCAGAAGATCCTGAGGAGGTGAGTCTTCTGACATCAGTTTCTCAGCTATGTGGAAGCTTGGTTTCACAGATCAAATTGTATGTTTCCACTTTACCCCCAACCAGCTTTTTTCACCAAACTCTGTCATGCCCCAGTCCTACAGGGTCTCTCTGGTCTGAGCAAGTTCTCTGGGTTGAGACTGAGCCCTGTGTATGCTCTTTCCTGTGATTCCCATGAGCAGAAGCTGCAACTGAAGGAGATACTGGAGCGGAGAAGCCACACTGAACTCTATGAGCATGAGAAAGACCTGGTGTGGAAGATGAGATGTGATATCCGTGACCAGTACCCACAAGCTTTGGCAAAGCTGCTGATCATCACCAAATGGAACAAGCATGAAGATGTTGCCCAGGTGAGGATGCTGGGGTTGGCAGCCAGGGCTCCCTTTTTGATCCATCTTTCAGTGTCTCCGTTCCTGTTTTGTGTTTGGGAGGCCAGCTTAGCAGGGGATGTTTTGCAGTGCCCCTGCACAGGTAGGTTTGGCATCACTGAGGCTGAGGAAGATTTTCTATTTTCAGCCAGTCACTGTGAACGTGGGCTAAGTGGTACCCAGCTGAGTTGAGGTTTGGCTTTTGGCTCTTCTGGGCTCTGTTTGGCTCTGTGCGCTGTCCCAGACTCATTACTGACCAACAAGGTCTTGCTTATTCCCTCTAGAAACTGGAGGCAAGAAAAAAAAAAATCTGTTTAATTCACAGCAGAAATAGGATCTGGATTGGATATTCTTAACTGATAGTGAGAGGCCAGCACAAGCTACCTCAGGGGGTCAGTGAATCTCTTCCACTGAGAACATCAGACATCAGTTAGTGATGGTCTCTGTGCTGCTCATCCCTCCTTACTTCAAGAGCTTTGACAGGACCTTCTAAAGGTCCCTTTCTAGTCTACGTTACTAATGCTGCAGAAAAGTGCTTTTTCCAAAGAGCTTATTCCATTAATTGTGGTACAGCAAATGTAACCCTGCTGTGGTCTTGGATGGCTCCTCCTGTCAGCCTTGCTAGAAAGTTTGGACTGATGTTTTTTGTCCTGGTGTGTGCAAACTTGCTCTGAGGCATCTATAAATAATGACACCCCCCCCAAAAAAAAAAAGGAGCTGCTCTTGCATCAGTAGAATTTTAGGTTTATATCTATTGTCATAAAAACCTTGTTCCTTTTTTTTTTTTCACTTACAGATGATTTCCCTGCTTCAGACCTGGCCAGAGTTGCCTGTCCTGAATGCCTTAGAGCTGCTGGATTTTAGCTTTCCTGACCGTTACGTTGGTTCGTTTGCTATCAACTCATTAAAGAAGCTGACGTAAGTGTTATCCACAAGGGATATGCAGAGCCTGTTTCTATTTATGTTTAGGGCTGCTGAGGGGGACTGTGAACAAGGCTGACAGTCTTGTCTTTACAGTTTTTGCAAGTACATTTGTTGCGGTAAAGATAATGTTGTTTTTTATTTTTCTTTTCTGCCCATAGAGATCATGAATTGTTCCAATACCTGCTACAGCTTGTCCAGGTGCTTAAGTATGAATCCTACTTAGACTGTGAATTAACCAAGTTCCTGCTGGACAGGGCATTATCCAACCGCAAGATCGGCCACTTCCTCTTCTGGCATCTGAGGTGAACAGCAAATATTTTAGGTGCTTTCTCAGTAATCAAGTGAAACCAGCATTTACTGGTTTTCCTCATTGCTCTGTGAAGTGAGACAGCAAGCATGTCTGTATGTGTAGATGCCAGGGTGTTTATTTAAAGGCTATTTGCTGTCCTTTAGCTAGGGTCTTTCATCAAAGCATTGGTGGGATTGATTTTCATCAAAGCATTGCTGTGATTACCAAAATGCAGGAGCTGCTGCTTTTTATTTTGGGAAACTTACTTTGATATTTACTTTGGACATCCGTGGCCACTTGCCAGTTCTGAGCCGTAGGCTCTGAGCTGTCCTTACTCCTTAAGTAGTGTTCTTAAAGGAGTGGTTAGCAATTTAGTCATCTAGAAAGATGTCTCATCACTTCAAGCAATGGTTTTTCCTACATCAGCTTCTGGGGTGGGTGCATTTTTTCCCCTCCCCAGTATACAGAAAGAATCTAAACAGCAGCTAATATTCTGCGGCCTCCTCTCTCCGCTTCCTTGTGCTGGCATGAATGGGAGAATTAGAATTAGTTACTCACTGCAGTGAGTCAGAATGGCTTTAACCTCCCTTCTTCCCCCAGGTCAGAAATGCATGTTCCTGCAGTTGCCTTGAGGTTTGGCCTGATCCTGGAAGCATACTGCAGAGGCAGCACCCACCATATGAAAGTTTTGATGAAACAGGTAAAAATTGCTTTTAGCCGTAAGGCTGACTTCCCCTTTGCATGAAGCTGGTTCTCAGCTGTTAGCTTTTCCAACTTAATATGTTATCAGTAAGACAAAAAAAAAGCCTTGTAACTGCTCTGTTGGTTTTGGCATATCCTATTAAGAGCCTGGAGTTCCCCAGCACATGTGACTTTGCTCATCTCTTACTCACCCGCACACACCCCAGACTACGCTGTGTGTCAGAATGGTTTGAAATGTTCAAAGCCCACTGCTGTTAGTAGAGGAGTTGAATGAGTTACCGTTTAGTAGGAGCTGATCACAACTGGCTGGCTGGTTTGAAGCACTGTACTCTCTCCCTCAGTTGCTGTGTGGAGGTAATCTTGCTATTTACCTGCTCTCTAAAACTTCCCTAGTATCTGTCAAGGATCACTGTACCTAATTCAGAAGCGAGGGACTCATGTATACGTGAAGTCAAATCTAAGATGTGCCCACAAACCAGTGCTGCTGCTGTTTTCAAGACTGAGTGGCACTTCCATAACCAGAACTCCCCAAAAGCATTGAAGGGCAGGGGCTATAGGTCTCCTCCTCACTTTTCTAACCAGTGCCCCTCACTTCTTCCCTCGGTGCATGGTAATGTGCATTATTCCTGGTGCAGTCATTACCTTGCAATGCATTTGTGCCCAGCAGAATATCCATAATTGATTATGGATCTCCCTCAAGCAGATACTGCTAGATTTGTTTTGTTGCAATGTGTGAAATTGCTACAAGTTGAAGAGAAGGTAAGAGATACAATCAAGGTTTACATTTCACAGTAGATTTTAATAGTTTTAAAACTATTTTAAACCAGGAATTCCCTATTGGTTAACCCTGTTCCATCCTTCCCTATTTTCAGGGAGAAGCACTCAACAAGATGAAAGCTCTGAATGACTTTGTTAAAGTGAGTTCTCAGAAGGCCACCAAGCCTCAAACCAAGGAGATGATGCATGTGTGCATGAAGCAGGAAACTTACCTTGAAGCACTTTCCCACCTCCAGTCCCCCCTGAACCCCAACATTATCCTCGCTGAAGTTTGGTAAGGAAGATAGCTGCAGCTCTTAATTTGTGCCGCAGGCTTTTTTCGGTAGAGCCAGGCTTCTGGTTTCCCCAAGGTACTTTTTTCTCATGGAAGTCACCAGTCCATTAGCATTTGTAGATGCTGTTGAATTTGCAGCTTAGATGGCTGCTTTTTTAATAGATGGAAACTCTGATGGTAATATTTGTCATTCCTCTAGTGTGGACCAGTGCACCTTTATGGACTCCAAAATGAAACCTTTATGGATCGTGTTTAATAACGAAGAGACAGGTGGAGGTGGAGTGGGCATTATTTTCAAAAATGGAGATGGTAAGCCTTTAAAGGATATGTTTTCACAGGCATAATAGTCTCAAATATTTGTTGTGGTGAGTGGGCCTAAATATAGACCATTAAGATGTTGTGTAAGTGAGGACCATCAACGTTTGAGGTTTTTTTTACAGTAATCTGGAGATACAGTAAACTCGCTTCTATATTACACTTCATTAAGATTTTAGCACAGCAGTAGCTGGATACCCTTGCACAGTAAAAAGAGACCCGATGTGAGGTCTGAAAGCTACAGCAGTCTAAGCTTTGTAGGGTCGGAGTGGCTGCTGCTCACTGTTGTGTCCAGACAGACGTTTTCTGAAGTGCTGCTATGGGAAGAGCTTTGGTAAAGTCACGTAGCTTGTACCTCCCTTAGTATAATCGTGTCCGAGTTAAGGTGTCTCGTATGGTGGCTTTTGTACATTTACTGCACTAGTAAACATTGCTCTGTGCTGATGTTTTTCTGTACTAGCTAGACCTAGCAAGTGACAGGCATGGCAAAGGCCCCTTTAGCTGCCTTGCAAGAACACAAGAGGAGGGGAGAAGGGGAGGCCTTTCTGATCCCGTTTTCCTTTGTAATGCTGTACAGATCTTCGTCAGGACATGCTGACGCTGCAGATGATCCAGTTGATGGACATCCTGTGGAAGCAGGAGGGCCTGGACCTGAGGTGGGTGACGCGCACACAGTTGTCCTACTGCAATGGTAGATCATGTGTAGTGAGGCCATTTTATCTGCAAGCTTATTTTGTCCCTGACAGGTCTGTCTGGTATTCTATGAGCAGCTAGTCAGGTTTTGTGGTACCAAGGAGTAGAAATGCAGCGTAGATACAAAGTAGATATGGCAGACAAGGGAAAGTCAACACAAGCCAATTCTGGGCAAGATTTCAGTGGAAGGGTTTCTTTCATCTCTGCAGGATGACCCCTTATGGCTGCCTCTCCACAGGAGACAAGACTGGACTGATAGAAGTAGTCATGCATTCAGACACCATTGCCAACATCCAGCTGAACAAGAGCAACATGGTGGCCACTGCAGCCTTCAACAAGGATGCACTGCTGAACTGGCTAAAATCCAAGAACCCAGGGTAAGCGGGCTTACCTTTTCCTCAGTGCTGCTTTGCTGCTTCCTTCCATCCAGAGAGCCATTTCTTCTGCTTTGCACAACTTTTCCCTTCAGTTATGCATATTTTCAAGCTGTCCCACAACATCTGTGGCTGTTTCCCTGCCTGGCACACTGGAAGGCATCACGTGGATCTGCATGCGTCTTGAGTAGAAATGGAGGCATCTGGGTTACTGTTTGCAAGCTTTTTTTTGATCTTTGATAGCTTAAGGTAGCGCTGTCTACAGGCTGGATCCAAACCTTCATCTTCCCATTGGTCCCATTACTTTCTCCGTAGATAGATAGACAGTGTGGTGGCAGCTGGAAAGGGGCAGAAGGAGTAATGCCAAAACTGGGAGGTAGAAAAAGAAAGCAGCACAAAAGCTGCGTCACTTGGGCTTTTACTAGATATGGAGATGGACAGCAGCAACACGTCAGTGCTACTGTGATGTAGCAGGGCACCAACAGGAGTCGTTCTAGGAGCCCACTTCGTCTTTTGGTTCTGTGGAGATCTAGAAATGAGTTAATTTAGTTGAGACTAAACCATTGTTGTTGAGGTTGTGGACACAACCTATCTGGACCCCTCCAATTACAGACAGTGGTTATTGTAGATAGTTTTTGTAAAGCGTGGATGGGAGTGCTGCCTCTGGAGAGCACTGCAGAAACTCCAACATGTGATTCCCATACCTTCTCCTGCAGGTTTGCGTGGGGGAAGCTATAAAAACAACTTTCCCAGTGGTGAAGTACTGCGGTTCAAAGTAAAATTCTCTTTCAATCTTTTTCTTACCCTCTTCAGCGACGCCTTAGAACAAGCTATAGAGGAAAATGTGCTGGGTACTGCGTGGCAACATATGTGCTGGGGATAGGTGACCGGCACAGCGATAACATCATGATCCGGGAAACTGGACAGGTATGGGGATTCACTGCTGCTGTTGAAGTACTGGAAGAGGGGCGTGAATGCTACTTAGCGATGGACAGATACGTCCCAGGGCAATCCTACTGCTAAGGAATGTACCTCACCTTCCAGCTGAGAGGCAGACTGGCCAAATACTTTCAATAGCTTCTATCATTAAGAGGGTAAATACAGTTTTATAATTTGAATTACAATTCTGTAAGCATCACTGCCATCAGCTGCCTCTGTTAATAACCGCTTTGAAATTACAGTGGAGCAATTCATACCTCTCAGACTTAAAATTGTCTGCAGATGCAACCTCAAGCACTAGTACTTACTAGTCTGAAGACTTACTCAGCTTCAGCAGTCACAAATTGCTTGTAGTTGCTTGGTAAGATCCTCAGTTACTTCCCCAAGCTGATATATTTATAGTCTTCCTCCTAGAAAAAATGTTGTGTTGCTTTGTTTTTTATGAAATGAATGCAAGTGATCAGCATGGTTTTAATTTCACAGTGATACCTGTAGCAATTCCTTTATTCTACAAGAATAGCTGCTGGAGTTTGTATCTTTCTGTACACTGTTTGGAAGGCAAAGGGTAAAACTAGGGAAAAGACAATCCCTCTGTTAACAGGGCATGTACTGAACTACACAGTAATATTTTGGTAGAGGGGGAAGTCTAAGCTACCTTTAATTGTGAATTCTACAAAGTCTAAAGCAACCTGTGCTAGATGGTGCAAGGTAAGCCTCCCGCAGGTCCAGTGAAGTCAGCCAGTTAGTTAATACTTGAAAGTAAGAAATGGGCTGCTGCTGTTTTGAGATTCATCTCTCTCAGGTACGCGCAACTGCCTGCCTGCACTCTTTCTGTGTAGCATCCCGCTCCTCTACATCTGATCCCCTTAAATCAAGCAGTCACGGTCAAAGAAAGAAACCTGTTAGTGCCTTTGTTTTGGGGTCACAGCAGTGCCGGAGACACTGTGGCATTTGCTAAGGAGTCAGTGAGGGCTGTGCGTGGGAGCAGCCCTCGCCTAGGGCTCACTCCTCTCCCCACTAGAAGAACGCTGGGCAGGGAGGGAGCTGGCAAAGCCCATTCCGCGGAGCAGAGGCCACGCGGTGGTTTGCCCACTCGGGGGAGCTGATGCCCTGCAGATACAGCCTTGGCTTTGGGGGATTTAGGGTTTACAGCAGCTCTGCAAAACTGCTGTAGTGTGCAAGGGTCTGCACGCTCCTTCCCATCACCGCAGTAGTGGTGCAACAAATTCGCTGTGCTTAGTATTTAAAAAAAAAAAAAAAGGTGAAACAAGCCTTAGCTGAGCAAGTAATATTTGGTCACAGCTTTGAAACAGGACATCTTTCCACACCCTGTCTGTGACTGCAAACTGCACTGGTAGGGGCCCGCTTTCATTCTTTCTGTGCTTCTGCTAATGACATGCTAAGGCTGTTTTACAAAAAAATAGACATTTCTTTAGATATACCAAGTATTGAAGAGGTAAGTACCTTTCCTGTCCTATCCAACATCTAATTACGCTAGAGAATATCTTGGCAAGTAAATATTGCCTCTTTTCCCAAAGGAGTGCCATGGGAGAGGGCATTTTTCTCCCTCCCCAAAATCCTATGGTCAGTATCTTTTGAATACAGTAACTGTAAAGAGAACACAAGACTGATCAGCTAAAACAGGTACTGTTCTGAAAACAATTTTTTTTCTTCCTTGATTTCAGCTGTTCCATATTGATTTTGGTCACTTTTTGGGGAATTTCAAGACTAAATTTGGTATTAATAGAGAACGAGTTCCTTTCATCTTAACCTATGACTTTGTGCATGTCATCCAGCAAGGAAAAACTAACAACAACGAGAAGTTTGAAAGGTAAGTGTTGGCAGTTAAACCTGACTTAAGCTTTTTAAGCTTTGAATCTTCAGAATTTAGGTACACCAATGATATGTAGCCTATAGGTGTCTATACACACAAAATTAAATAAATTACTATCTACCTGTTAGAGAAGGTGAAAGAGATTGGTGGTCATCAGTGCAGACAGCGGGGTTCAGACTAATACGTAGTCTTGCTTTATAAAGTGGCGTAGCTTGTGGTCTTCATTCCTTTGCCTCATCTTCCTTTCTGACCAGATTCAGGGGTTATTGTGAAAAAGCCTACATGATTCTGAGGCGCCATGGTCTTCTCTTCCTGCACTTGTTTGCACTGATGAAAGCTGCTGGCCTGCCAGAACTCAGCTGCTCTAAAGACATTCAGTATCTAAAGGTAAGAGAAGCTGAGCCAGGTACGGTTAAAACTGAATACCTGATCTTGTAGCTCGGCGAGGAGGACTTGTTCAGTGTGGGAGGGCATATTCTTAGAAGCAAACGAGCTCTAAACATCATGAGTAGAGGTCCAATATTTGTGTGCAGGACATCAGAAATGCCAAATACTGGTGCTCAGGAAATAACTGCAGATTTTTCAGCGCAAAGGTGGTAAGGTGCCTCGTAGAACCAGCCTGCAGGGAAGGAGATGATGGAGCTCTTTCTTTGTGTGTCATTCCCTGTTCCCAGCTTGCCTCTTTGAGTATAGTCCTGGCCAACTGAAAGACAGTAGCTTTGTACAAGAGCACTAAAATCCTACCTATGCCCGACATGAGAGTATTTATCAGAATGAAAAAAACCCTTGTGCAACTGCAGTAACCATTAAAAACAATTAATGGCTACTTGTTTCCTACTCAGTGCTCCTTTCAATGCAGTAACTTCTTAGTGAATAAACATCTTGATAGTTGAGCAGTTACTTGTTCAGTTGCATTGCCAGTGAGGCTACATGGATTTCTGCCTCTTTCCTTCAGGATTCCCTTGCTCTTGGGAAAACAGATGAGGAGGCACTGAAGCACTTCAGACTAAAGTTTAATGAAGCCCTGCGGGAGAGCTGGAAAACCAAAGTGAACTGGCTGGCACACAACGTATCCAAAGATAACAGACAGTAGAGCAACATCGGCCCACACACTTGCTCCAAGAGAATGTAATACCGGCACTGAGGCCACCAGTTCCAGACAGATTTTTAAAGACTGATGAATGTTGCCATGTTGAAGATCCCCCACCTGCATTCCCAGCGATCAGACATTTCTGCATGACCGTAAAATTGCTGGATTGTCATCAGCCACATAATCATGTCTGCTGTAGATCTTTGGGGGACAAGGGAGAGACGTGAGGCAATAAAATTACTGCATACAGTGAAAGGTAGGTAGATGTACTGTACCCTTAAGGACTTGTTAGGCTTCAAATATATCTTCTAATGGAAGAGTTCAGACAGTTGTAACATCCTTCCAGTGTGTTAATGTGCATATTTCAATTTTCTTGAAAATTTGAGACACTGAGAACCTACTAACCCTGTAGCTCTTACACTATAGCCCATCTTCTAGGTCCCCACTATTACGGCTCTGAGGCATTAACTTTACCACATGATCGTTCCTCCTACCTTCTTTCAGTGTACACCAAGGTAGGTCAGCTGAAGTCACCACTGAAGCTGACTCGGACAAACTGCTTTACTCTGTATTGTGACAGGGTAAAAATATCCATGCTGTCATCTTACTTTCTCTTTGCTAGAGAGGCCAAAGTGTTCTGAAACTGAACCAGAACCCATCTATTGCTGTCCAAAAATCGATCCCACGAGAACAGGCTTGGATTGGCCAATGGGTTAGGTATTTTGGTTTGCTTTCCTAAGTCAGACTTCAGTTGAGCCTCAAGCAGTTCCTGAGTTTCTGCATTTATTCTGTTTTTAAGCCTGAAAACAGTAAGGTTGCATTTTCAGAATGGGCATGGGATGTTGATCGGTACAGGTACCTCCTGTTGGGGTACGTTAGAGCTGGTCTGCCGCCTGGTTTCCCTGCGATACGCGCATGTGGGGCACTGGCCTGCACCTGCGTGATCACTGGGGTATGACCCCGTAATTCCAGTGTCAGCTGGGACAGCTGGTACCGTTCTGTGCCCAAGTTATTTGGCCAGTCTGCCTTCCTGTGTAAGGATACAGGAGTGCCAGATGGGCAGGTTTAACACTGAAACACACACTTACAGTAAGTTGCATCTCGGCTTGTCTTCTTTTGAATTTATTCCCCATCCCTTTCCGCACTCTTCCTCGTTTCAACCACGGTACAGGACTCCTTGGCTGATATTACAGCTGGCGTGCAAAGGCTGTATGGGGGTTCACCCAGAAAGCAAGCTGCGGTTATCTGTGCTGGTATCTAAATGGAGACAAAGCGTCTGCTCCAGCCTCCTCCTGTTCTCACTGCTGCCTCTGTCTCCTTCCCAAGCAGAATCGGTCCCATCTCCCACAAGGTGCTGTAATCAATCACGTATTCCTACTCATGTGTCATTATTTTTGTCTCCAGCCAGTGTCCTCACCTGCTGAGCAGTTCTGAGCGCTGGTGTTGCAGAGGGACAGATGGACAGGAGCCACTGCTCCCCTCCGTGCGCCAGGCAGGCTCCAGCCCACGGGCCGTGCCAGGAGACCGGCGGGGTAGTGGGGTTCATCCCTGCTTCCTTCAGCAGTTCCCTGGGGTGCTGCCTTCCATTTCCCCCCGTTCTCCACAACATCAGGTTCCTACGGAGGTGCTATCAGTCCTGTCTTTTAGGGAATAGCATAGCTTGATTCCCACCCACCCCCCCCCAAGACACCCCTTAAGCCGAATCCTTTATTTGATTTGTATGCCTATAACTAGGTTGAGCAATTTTCTTTTACTCCCAGAACTGACTTTTAAACTCTTTTACTTATGCAGGTAAAAAAAAAAAAACCAAAACAGGCATTTCAGATCCTGTTTCTCAAATGACAAGAGATGCATGTATTGTCAAATGATGGACTACTCTCTCATGTAAATTTAGCTTTCACGTCTGGTGTAAAATTCCCACAAACCCAGCAAGTTTAGGACAGAGACTGAACTGGCCTGTTTATTCTTAACAAATCCTCCCTGTTATAAGATAAATTTAAATGGGTGGTATTTTTGCATCCAGCACATAGGTACAACTCATTCCTGACTTTCAGCTCTTTTTTAGTACTTTAAAATCAGGTACCCCTGAACATTAAAAGAATGCTGCCCTATACTGGCTGGTTGAGTCCCCCTTTTTTTTTTTTTTTTTTTTTTTTAAGAGGACAAGTTCAAACATAATAGCTGTGCAGATGATGAAGAACGAAGTTAACACTGCCTGTAAAAAGTAATTTCTACCCCAAGTAGAAATGAATAGTAGTAGGCAATACTAGGTTTGGTCAGTGAATGGAATATGAAAAACCTGTAATAAACCCTTCCCTCATTATCTTTACATAGCAGATGATGATTTAGTGTTATGCCATTGCTAATTTGTATACTGATTTAAAGTACTTACTGTTTCTTTTCATAAAAGATGTTATCCCATGAAGTCTATTCTATACTGTTTTACAGATACTAATATCAACCAGGTTGCCTCTCACAGAGCAGCTGTTAGCAATCATGGAATAACATCAGGTTGGCAGGGATCCTCCTGAAATACCAAATAGGAAATGCATAATGGGAAACAGAAGCCCACACTCAAGCTCTTAACAGTTGGTTTGGTATTAGAAGAAAATACTGCAGGATGTAGAGCTCTGCATGCTAATCAGACAGCGAGAAGAGACTACTGCACCCATCTAAATCCCTGCTCCCTCCGTTGGGAGAGGCAGATATTTATGACTTCTTTGTGCTCCCTCCCCTGCTCCATTTTAGAGAACAGATAAATAGTGCTATTATTTCTTTCCTTATTAAACTAATTTGTGGAGCAAAAAGTATGCAAAAATAGCAGACTTATGTGCAAGCTGAGATGCACTGAAACCACAACCACCTCATCAGTGCTTTGTACATTCTTGTGGAAGGGAAGCAACATCCTACAATTCTGTAAACGTAAAAGCAAGTCTCTTGCATTGCCACAAACTGGTAGTCCAGGATCCTGCCTGTCCTGCTGCAGCAAGGCAGTCTTACCTAGTCGTATTCCTTAGTCACTCTCAGGTACCTGGTTTACAGACGCGCAGCAGTTCACACCTTCAGCCGTTGTTTTGCTAGTGTTTCCAGAAAACTCAGGCCCTAATATAGTTTAGCAAAAGTACAAAGCAGCAGTGGCTCATGTCATCTGTCCTTCAATTTTAGAAGTGCAATAAAACAAAATTGTATCAGCGTAAACTGCAAGAACTGAGCAATTCCAAAGGTGTTTCTCAACCTAGCACAGTTTTACAGAGAAGCTACTTAGTCTAGAAAATTTACTTACCTACAAGAAGTATTAAAAAAAAAATTAAAATAAATGCATCAAGTGGACCTTCTTCCTTGCACACCACTGGGATAGCATCCTGAGTGAAACCCTGATGGCTGTATGGGGTCAGCGGAGAGCCTCTGTCTCCAAATTTACAAAGCAGCAGCTCACCTGATAGTTTTCAGCAAGTTGAACTGTACTGAAGACTGAAACTTAAATCACTTTCAAAAATACTATATTTCACTATAAATAAGTAGCTTCTGATTTTATAAACATGCTCAAAATGATACAACCTTTCTATTTATTCAGAGATGCTTCTGTGATTTTTTTTTTTTAACTGTACAAACTGATTGTGCTTATTCTGTTGCCTTTGAAAAAAGAAGTATTTTTTTAAGCCAAACCATGGTTCTGTAAGAAAAGAATGTTTACATGTTTAACTTTTCAGTTGCTTTAGGTACATGTTTTGTAAGTCAAAAAATAAAAAGGAAGATTGATAAATTGTACACACATGCCGCTGAAGTCTTTCTATGCTTGAGAGATCAACAAAACCAGAACTCTTCTGTGCCACCGACAGAGGCAAATTAACACACAGGTAATACAACTTGATTCAACTTTGTTCCATTCAGTAAGAAATAAATGCAAACAACCTTTAGAACCAGAAATTTATTGTAGCTTATAGACTTTCCAAACTGACTTGTTACCAATATACACATCTGAAAAGTTATACCCACAGTGGCTACAAACTGCAGCGGGACGTTTACAACCTTTCAGTATTACCATTAAGTCATGATCAGTTTTGGTCTAAAATACAGCAGCTACAGCAACAGTATATGGAAGGATAAGTCTTCTACACATTAACACAGGACAACTGTCAGACATAAGTTAAAAGTTTCCCAGTTTACTTAAAACTAGCAGTTATATTACCACGTAAGTAGTCAAAAACATTTCCCCATTTTAGAAATCTAAAATTTTACATAAAAAAAAAAACCAACCCCAAAAACGGTAAGCTAGTTGTGTGGGTTCTCCTCCCTGCTTCCAGGTCCATCTACTATTGTAAAAGGCACTCCGCAGTCAAGCGTTACCCCAGATAAAACCCAACATTAGATGCCATTACACCCATGACTAGGTGAGAATAGGTCTGCTCTGAAAATCAAAACTAGAGAAACATTTGGATTAATCCTTATCTTGTATCACTTTGAATTATGACCCTTTGTGCCCCATCCTTTGGCTTGCTTGTTGCTCCTCTAGCACCCTCACCCAGCGCAACCTTTCCCTGCCGTGTACTACCCGTGCCACTCACCAGCCTGCTACCAGACCCGTGGGCTGTGCGCCTAGAACAAAGGCGGACTACGTACAAGAGCAAAAAACTGGAACTTTGCTTACCGTGCTGAGGAGTGAATGGAGTCCTAGTCTCCTGTTACAAGCAAAACAAGTTACTCTGTTTTTTAATCCACCTCCAAACATAAAAAAAATCAAGTAAGCAGATATTCATTATTCAAGGCTCTGCAGAAGACCAAATAAAGTTAAATAAACAAGACCCGCCTTACAAAAATAAAACCCTAGCACTCTCCACCATGGGGTCATAACTTACTTTCGTACCTTTCAGCTATTTCTTTACAAAAGTCCTTTGCAATTCCAAGTTAGAAACTTTGATCAAACAACCAAAATCATCTGGACTTGGAATAATATTAACGTGATTCCCAGGGTTTTCTGGTTGGATAATTTATGCTATAGTTTTTCACCAGCAGGAAAACACAATTACTAAGTGTAAACAAAGGCTTAATACACCAACAGTCCAAGTTAGTTACTGTACAAGGGGCTACAGGGAATGCGCAGGAGTGTGTTTAATAGAAATGATATCAGCTATGCCCCAAACCCTCCCACTACCAAATTAGAAAGAGCAAACAGCCAAAAAAAAAAACCAAAAACCAAAATACCTATCAATGGAGCCTGGTAGCCAAGGTGCACAGGTCTCAGGCTTTCCAGCTTCAGTTACCAATGTAACAATCGACTAAATGAATAATCCACCCTGTCCGCAGTATGAACAGACCATCACTGTACTACAGGGAGCCTCACTGTAATTAAGAGGAGCTGTGGCAACACACCACAGCAACAGCACACTAATTTGCCCACCTGCCAAGTGGTGTTTGCTCCCAATAACTTAAAAGCCCTTATGCCAAGACTTAATTGGAGGGGAAAAAAAAAAAAAACCACCACACAACCAAAAACAAAAAAAGAAAAAACAAAAACAACTGTATTGCACAGGGCAGTTGAACCTCTGCAGAGGTTCCTAAAGCCTTTACAATTTCTCACAAGCTTGTCTGTTCCCTCTGCAAAAATAAAGGAGTTTAAAGAAAAAGAAAGAAAAATTAAAGTAAAAAACAGAGCGGGGCATGAGCAAACATGGCAGTCAAGGCCAATGACACTGTGTTACTGACACATCTACACTAGATAACTGTGCCCGTGCTCCTGCTGCAGTAGTATGAGACTTGTAATATTTCATGCTGCATGATTTTTTTTTTTTTACTTTAGCATGTTTTAAACCCCAATCCCTGTTTTCACTACCACAAATGACATAATTACATAATTCCAATATATTTACAAAATATTAAAAAGTCTGTTAATCTTCTACATATTAACCTCATTCTGCCACTTTACACATGCACTAATTTGGGGAAAAAAATTAAAAGAAATCAACAGGCTAAACTGAGCAGCTTTACCCTTTGTCAACAAGCAATCTTTGCATCTTTTAGAAAGAGAAAAAGGAACAAAGCCAAGTTTGTTTCACTGAGCAAAAAAAGACAGTTCAGAAATTCATGTGCAATGGCTACAGATCTGTAGAGTCACTTAGCTGAGATGACATGAAGAAAAAAGTGCAAGGTGGTTCCTCACATAGCTTAAAAAAAAAAATCCAGTCACTGAGGCATGGCTGAAGGAAAAGAGGTGCTAACTACAATTCTAGAAACAGCATCAGGAACTAGCTGACATAACACAAACACGGGGATGTGTGTGGGTTGAATCTACTGGCCAGAATGATTTTTTTTTTTTTTTTTTTTAAACACCATGAATCCTTGGTAACAATGGAGTGTATTACAGGGGAGTCTTCTAGAGCAGAAACATAAAGACAAAGGGAACAGCTAGAATCAATAACTGAGGGTAGAGTCATCCCATTCCAGCTGTTGCTGTCTATTAACATTCTGTTGGTCCTCCTCCTGCTCTCCCTCTTCCTCCTCACTGCTTTCAGACTCTGCACTAGTGATGTCATCTTCTTCTCCATCTTCACTTTCTTCTTCCTCTTCTTCCTCTTCCTCTTCACTGCTGTGTTGATCCTCATAAGTCTGTTAAGACAGAAACTAGCTGTTGACATCATGCTGGACAAAATTCGTTTTGTTTTTGAGAAAGAGCTATTATAGATTCCTTATGTTTTTAGGAGTTCAGCAGTAATTAGGCAACCAGAAAAGCAGCACTCTTTAAAATAGCTTTGTAACATTGCTATCAATCCTGTCACTCTAAACAAACTAATTCTGAAGTGCGATCCAGTACTTCAAATTCTACTGGAAAAGGATCTTTCAGTAGGGTCTCACACAAAGAGCATTAAGGCTGCACATCCTTCTTGTTCCTGATTTTCCAAACATTCGTATGTCAACCACGGAAGAAGGAAACATCACAAACACCCAGGTTTTGACAATAAATTCGTGCAAGTTTGGAAAAAGGCGGACTATAGTTAAGGGAGTGTGCAGCACGATAAACGCTAGTGTTGGACACTGACCTGTAAAATCCAATTACGTATCATGAAGCTATAACCCATGCAAGATCCCAAATATAAAACTGCTCTTCGCATTTGTCACTTTGGCACATTCATTAAAAATTCACAGTTAATGTCTCTACTCTGTGTTCAGTGGTTGCTTTTGCTCTACTCCTCCGTCCATGTACAGTCACACCCACTACAGCTGGAAAAGGGCATTTTTTTGTGAAGTGCTGAGACACCAGCTTTACCTCCATGGGGTTCACAGTGATGGTCAAAGCAGAGTCATCCCAGTCCATCTCATTTTCCTTTCCAGTGTCCTGGTCACGCATCGTTCTCTGATGTGCAGCTCGGATTCGGAACACTCCCAGAATAATCATAAAAACCAGGAAACTGACACAAACTACGATCACAACAGTGGCTGTACTTGGAACAACTGCAACAAGAAAATAAAAGGACTTTCTTAAATGATACTGATAAGTAACTCTTACACAATGCTAATAACCAGTCCTCTGTTGCCATCACCTGCAAGAGGGAAGTGGTATTATACAAATATTATATGTAGCTACACAGCAGCAGTTTGTCTAAGGCCACTTAAAAAGTCAGTTGAAGACTAAGAACTAAAACTTACATTCCTTAAGTATAATTACATCAATCTGAAGGGCTGACAACACATGGAAAGCAGATTCTACCACACACAGAGACTCCTCTCTAAAATGCCTTCCTCTCACATCCTGCACCCATGCCAAATTAACATAATTAAAAGGACAGATACCACGACTCACCAAGGGAATAAGGCTGCCATTCTTTCCTCATGCCATTCAGAAGAAATATTGTCCCAGTTCCTCGTGGTCCTTTACCTAGGTCTTACAGTCCCCTCAAGACTAGTACACCTCCCGTTTTCCAACATACGCACACCAACAGAAAGCTCTCCTGCTGGCAGGAAAAGCTATTTCACAGATCTCTAGTAATCCACTCCTTCCTGCTTGGGCAACAGCTGAACAGGAGCGAGTGGCTGCTTAGATTACTAGTCCAATACACTGTTTTAAACTCTGGGGAAAAAAAACCACCTCTCTGCACCAAGAAGCCTCTACGGTATTTTAACATCAGAAAAAAAAAACACTTGAACTTCAGTGACTGAGAATTCTTACCTGAAAATGGATGAGGGTTAGCTAAATTGTGACCAGAGAGATCAACAAATGTGTGATGCACTGGATGAACAAATTGTGGTTGTGCAGCTATGTGATTAGCATGTTCCAGTGGGTTAGCTGTGTGGATAACATTCACCTAGGAGCAAAAAGAAAATGTTAAACTCCAGAAATGCAACAGTTTACTTCTGAGGAGATAGAAAGAAAGAAAGGCGGGGGGTGGGAGGAATCGATTTCCCAGAGCAGGCATCCAATTCTCCTTCCACAGAGCAATGGCTTGTCTCAGGGGACAATCATCCTAATGAGTAACTCCTCATATGTTACAATTTCTTGCACAAAATCCTTCAGTTTAACAGCTCTCAAATCCATTTTAGTTAGTCCGGCAAGTTTGTGCACAGACACCAGTATTTCAGAATAAAACACATAAAGTCAGTTTATTATCAAATCTGGTAGCCAGCCATTTTAGTCCTGAAATGACAGTATGTACACAGACACATAACACATGAATTACATTTTCTTTATTCTCATCTTTTCTTATTCTGCTGTGTTATCTTCAGGTAACAGCAAAGAAAAAAAATCCATATTACGGTCAAAGGGTTAAGAATAAAACGTATTCTTTAAAATTTTAACCCACACTTAGCATAGCTGGCTTATAGGTACAGCTGCAAGCTCGTAATTTACACAGCCTATTTCATGTTTCCTTGCCAAAGCAGCAGAGCTAAATATACCCCTCTTGTGAGGGAGCACTGGGCTATCGGGTACCTGACCAGCTGCACAACAGGAAGAGAGCACGCTGATGACAGAACAAGGAAAACATCTGCAGTTCAACACTTTGGTAAGATCCAAACTCAAGCTCACAGAATTTCCTCAGGAAACAAAACCACATTACTTAATAAAAAATTTCTGTTCTGCAACGTGGGAGGCTCCCCAGCCCACCATAACCACCCAACTAGTGGTAAATACAATTAACTTTACTGTCATCCCTTTGGTCAGCTTTAAAACATAGAAATTCCAGCTCATAGCTGAAAGGTGCAGAGATATGTGACAGTTCCTCTCCATATAAGTAACTTCACATTCCAGCACCTGAATTTTAGTGCCCTTTATGTTATCTTCTGCTGTATCTCCATATATTTGATATAAGCATACTAAGTAATAATTAACCTGTACTCTACTGCAGAGGAAATGCAATTGTAACCTATCTGTGCTCTTACATAAGCCCTTAGTATCAGCAATTTAAGCATCACACAAGCAAAACAGTAAAGGGCCTAGCAAGGTCGTTTGCGGAATCCTAGAAGTTACACATGAAGGCCACTCAAGTCTCTGGCAGCACTACTCTCAACTCCATTTGCTAGTTTTTTGCTAAATTAATACACTGTCTTTCCAATTCAACCTTTTCGCCCTCACACTTCCATTAGCCATGCTATTTCTTCTACACAACAGTTTCACCTGTTTAGACAGCCTTATTTAAAGCTGAAACCTAGGATTAAGAACTCACTTACAGATTAAAATACAGCCTGAAACACACGTTTACTAATATTTATTTACAGGACAAAAATTGAAATCAGTAACTGATCAATTATCTACCAGTTAAGGCACAACTTCTATCCTCCTAGCTATCCTCACTCTAAAACTTCTCAGAGTGAACAGATCAGCACACATACCTCCACTTTAAACTCATTGCTGACATAGCGTCCATTAAGCTCAGAACAGACCAATTTGAACTTTCTGTCAAAGAGAGAAACAGTGTGCCAGTTTCTGTAGCGTATCAAATGCAAAACTTCTTCATAACTAGCCATAGTATCAACCCCTGTGGAGAGAAGTAAACAAGTAAAACAATTACTTTGCAAAAGGCTAGTACAACATCATACACCCAACAAGTACTACTCCCTTTCTTCAAGTAAGTTTTCTTGGCTGATTTTCAGGTAGTAGAAAAAAGGTAACACCACAGACACACACATATGTGGCTCCACAGAAATTCTGTGGATTGATTTTGTGATAAAATCCTAGACCCAGTTAGTCTTTGAAGGGATTTTGGAAGCCTTGCTTTTGAAGGCACTAACGCATTCTGAATATAAAATAGAAAGAGGTGACGCATGCTCCTAGGCACTGGATTATCTGTGCAAGGAACAAGTCTTTTCCGAGGCAAAGTATACTTCATTTTCACAGTCCAGAGGTAACCTGCGATTTGGGACATGAGAAAAGAACAGAAAGGAGGTTCTAGAATGACGTATTTTCTAGAATCCACAAAATAGTTGTAACGCCTCTGAGCTTGAAATTCTAGTAAAAAAATGAAGTATTTGGAGAAAGGTGTTCTGAACCATCTCTCTAGCACACTCTTCTCGTTATCACTGTCTTCAGACCCTTCCTACAAAAAGATGAGAAGTAGTAACCCCTACCTGTGATTATCATGCCCAGGTTGGAACTACTCATCTCAATGCCTTTCTGCTGTAATCGTGTCATGTCAATCTCCAGGCTTTCTTGTTCCTGATTTAGTTCCTCGCCTAGCACTGTCACCTCACATGTATCCAGGTTATGCATGATCTCTTCAGATACCAAAGACTCTTGTACTAAAAAGCAGAGAAAAAGCCAAAGAGGTAAGCAGAAACAAAGGTGAAGTAGACGAGCCCAGGAGCTATAAAAGGTCACATGCAAACTCAACTCTTCTTCCAGAAAAAACAGTAAGATCTGGGCCTGAAGTGAGCAAGTATTCATGAAATAATGAATTAAAAAATAAATAAAAATACAAACAAGGGATATTTACATGAAAGTAACAGCCTGGGCTTACTACCATTTCCAGGTAAATTATTGTTAGCCCAAGTATCTACACCTTGTCACAGGAGATGCACCATCTTTTGCCCCCCTACTAGATTCTGTACTAAAAGAGAAATCCACGCCTCTTAGCAAGAAGAAGATTCTCCAACACGATCACTGAACGGAGCAAGCGCAGGCAACAGTCCCAAGCAGAAACAGATGTTACCTGTAGGATCTTCATCTCCGTCTCCCTCTGGCTCCACCTCTCGTGTAATGGTGCTTATTATGCGAAGCTCAGGAAAGAGGGAAACACCCTCAGAACTCTCAAACTCTGAAGCAGAGCGGGCAAAATGGTTGATGCCACTAAGGCTGATTTTCGGTTCCTCTGGTTGCAAGACCATTACATATCCCTCCACAGAAGGAATGGAGACGCAGGCCTCTTCATTGAAACATCTATGAGATACAGAAGCAGTTTTGCACAGTCAAGGAGGCTATTTGAGAGGGAGGCACAATTATGCAGGGTAATTGCTTTATAAATTTTTGAAAGCTCTGTCTCAGACCCAAGAGTCTTTGATAAATTCATCAACTGCACTGGAAAGTAAGAATTCCCCATCAAGGGAGCAATCTTACAATTAATTTTACTTACAGTTAACATCTGGCCCCATTTTCTATGCTATGACTAAGAGCCACAGAGAACACCTTTAATGAAGGCTGTGATACTGGAGGCATACTCACAGCATACCCTTGCGTTAAGTTCCTCCCTACCTTACACACTCCTTACTATATTCTCAGGAAGAAAACAGAGTGCTGGTGTAGAAAACATTTGCCGTATTCAAACATGTGATGGTCACATACAGCAAGACTAATTTTTTTTATCACAACTGAGATACTGAAACCTGGAATGATGTTCATGTATCACGGTACAGTGAAACATCATTTCAGCACTAGGACGTACTTGACAACACTGGTGATTTTAAGCCTCCGAATCCCAGGTGTTGGGAACTGGCGGGAATTCAGATAGGAAATGTGTTGCATGGCCTTATCAACTCTGTCGATATCATCCCCTTCTAAGGTCAGTGTTGACTGACTTGGGTTCATGTGGATCTGAAACAACAACAACAAAAAAAATAATAAGAGAATACCCAAACAGTAACATGATCTGGTAATTGAAACTGGAACTTCATTCACTGCTTAGCCTGGTAAATACTAGGATAATTACGTCTGTATTCAAAGCAGTAAGGACATTATTTACTGGCCTTGTAGTACACAATCTAACTCCCCTATTCACTACTTTATTCCAGTGGAGTATATTTAGTGTTTCGTTCTTTAAGAAAAAAATCTAGGCACTTATCATAGTTCTGATGTGAACATGGAAGAGAGACAGCTAATATAAAGGAGAAATTTAGCTCTGTTAACACAGCCTTGCTACTAAAAAAAGGCATGCAAGTTAGTCTCATTCTACTACGCTGCTTGTTAAGAATCTCTCTCTCTTATTAGACAACCTGGTATAGCTGGTAAAACAGAAAGGCTTACAAATACAGAACTTCTCTTCAAGACTTAAAGAGAACACAGTAACTTTCATTCTTAAACTCCACTAAGACCATACCTATACAGGAAAGATTTCCCAGTTTTCATGGCATTTTAATGCAAAATGTCACAATAGATTAGCTTGTTTTATTTGGGATATCCCTACTAACTCTGCCAGCAAAACCTGTAACTATTATCAGCAAAGCAATACAGATGCTCCCCTTTATTCGTATGCTACTTTACCTTCACGCCTTTGCCAACACCATCAGCCATTTGCAAATCCAGTCCCTCTTTGCAAGTATATAGGCAATCTATCACTTTCTTGTTTTCCAGTTTACCAGAACGAATCATCAAACCCGCCAGATTGCCTCGGAAAAATTGAGCCATGTGGAGTTCACCACCTTTGTAAAGGGAGGAGGGGAAAAAAAAAATCTTTATATGTTTTGATTCTTTTCACTTTTTTTTTTCTTTTGTAAAATAACAAATACGCCTTCTGGTACCACAAAGTAGTATATACATGCGGGTTAGTTTTTATCCATTCTGGGTGTTAACCTTGTGATTATGTTCAAGCATAAAGAAAGAATTAAACAGTTCACCATGCATATGGCCTTCAAAACGAGTGTGGCCATCTTGAACTGCGAAACTAAGGCTGGTATTTTCGCAACAAACATTTCAAAAGAAATCGCCCATACAGCGAGGTGGTGTTCTTTAGAAATGAAAGACAGAACCAACGAAATGAATGATGAAACCCAAACCTTCACGTTGAGGTAACACCTCCTACTCGTCGGTTCTCTACAAAATGGGCAATGCCCATCAAGACAGAAGACGACAGCATCCTTCCCCTTGAGATGTTAGTTATCTACATCTAAACTGATCATTACAGGCTCTCTTTACACTCAAAGGACAGAAAGAAGCTTCACAAAGTGATTCCGCTCGTTCTGAAAAAGGTGTCTAAGAGTTAATTCCTCCCCTCTAAAGGGGCCACCTTCTCTGTATGGACTCAACCGAGTAGTTTAAAATCAGGTAACGTGCTTTTAGATATCCGAGTTAAGTCTGAGGAACTGCATCCCAGTAAGCCTGTCATTGCTTAGATTTTTTGAAAATGACATCACAATGATCACCTAGTCCATCTTGCTAAATAACGGGGGTCACAGAACACCACCCCAAAATTTGTATTTCAAGGTCATCACTTACTAAGCTACCAGATTTTTACAAAGATGTCTAAGCTTGTTTTAAAGATTCTAAGTGATAAAAGATTCCTGGCATAACGTGATAAAATTTTCAGTAGTGCATTGTCCTGTTACAGATTATTTAATTTCCAGTTTAGATCTGTACAGCTCCATCTTCTAGCCCCTGGATTCTGTTACCTCCTTGCCAAATTAAAATGTGCTGCACAGCCAGAAACGTCTTGTCAATTATATCTAGACCATTCCAGGAATTCTTAAACTTTACAGAAAGAGTACACATCTTGAATACACTTTTAGAAATCTACACTAATTTTAAGTGTCTCAACTCAAGACACAAAATCCACCAAACTATCACTAAAAATTTCTAAGAAAATAAAACCCTGCAGCCAACCTGAAATACCTGGTACCCAAAGCTTTTATGCCCATTGACTGTAATTACAACTTTCTATCAATTCCTGATCAAGTGAGTATCCACTGTAAAGTACAGGTCTGTCTGAGTTATATACAAGCAACCTGATCTAAATATGAAATTAGTCTTGCTTTGAGTAGGCAGTAGAGCTACCTGACTTCCAGAGGTCCTTCTCAACATACTGAATAATTAATTCTATGATACACACACATTCCTACATACATATATATACTTAAATTTATATGGGATGAAGTGCATTCATCTTTTAACGAAACTGGATGAAAGAAAAATTATAGCTGATATTTTACATCAGCAACTTATTTTACACCACTTCACTGCTATCACAATGGCTGCAGATTTGTACATGGATGCGCATTTCAGTGCAACCAAAAATAAAAAACAACACAAAAACAAAACAAAGAAAGAAAGAAAAAAAAAAAACAAACAGCTGATGAAGCTCTGGAGATAGAAGCACAATGAAGAAACAAGCCTAGGAGAGGATTATGTGAAGGTCAATGGCCCGAATGCAACGCCTGCATTTCATGCTGTGTGCGAGATGAAGCAATGTCTTGGCTTAAAAATGAAATAAATCAGTAGGGAAAAAACTCCAGCAACCTGCAGAGGTCTCAGGCACAGTTTCATTGTCATTTTCATTTCCTGTATATTCTGTAGAAAAGCAAGACAAAGAATAGGACAATAGGGAAAGGACCAAGTAGTTACAATTTGGCAAACTCTCTTATCACAGAAAATAAAAAGCAGGACTTCCCCCAAAAAGTCTGCTTATACTCGACCCAGCTTCTCAAGGATTATGAGTTCTTGAACACATGAATAGCTGCAATGCAGGAAAGAAGCATTACTACGTGGTTACACGAACGTAACATTCCTGACAAGCCCCATACACAAGCTGCAGTAAAACAGTCACACTGGAGAACACTTCAACCACAAATACCCAGTCCCACACAAACCACTATTAGTAACGAGATACAGCTCTACCAACTGATTCAACTGATTTTCTCCTCTCCCAACCACTAAAGGGGAAATTAAGGTGAGGTTCAGCCTAGATCAGCAAATCACCAAAAGGTATTAAATGCTGAACAAAGGGAGCTATTTTTGACACAATTTTTTTTATCATAATAATAGCATCTTATGTATTAAGCAGTCAATTTATCAGATGGAAGCATCTCAGGGGGAAGCACCAAAAAAGAAAACAGCTTTTAATCTTCTTTTAAAAAAGAACTTTTTCAAAAGCATAAAATCTCTCTTCTCCTTAGAGGTAAGCTGTATATAGAACTTAGACGAGCCTGATTCATTTTAAAATCTTGGTAAGACAAAGAGGATGGCCTTAAGCACGAACTTCACTCCTTTGGCATACTTTCTTCCCCTGTGTTCTACTCCCCTAAAAGTCAGACTTTTGGTGGAATTTTTAAAAGGTAGCACCTCAAGTTCTTGCATTCCAGACTTTTAATGCTCCCATTTCAGTCTGCTGCCATTAAAAAGAAAATTCATGTCAGAAGAAATTATAGAATAATATAATGGTGCCAATATAAAAGCACAGGAGTTTTTAAACTAAATGTGTATGCTTTTGTTAGGATGCATAACATATACGGAAGCCATTATACAATCCATACGCTTAGCTGGAACAGAGTTTCCAAGCTCCGGTTTCTTGAAAACCAACCACTATAGCTTCCCTTTGAGCTAGAAGAGATAGCTGGAAAGTCACAAACAGAATGAGATGAATTATGAAGAAAACAACTAACTGACTCAAAGGAAGGGACAACAGAATGAATTTAGCATTGAAATAACATTAATACTGAAAGATAGTGAACCTGCCACAAAATAATAAATTTGATGGAGAGGATATTTTGATAATTCAACCTTCATTCACACTTCAATGCCTTAAATTTCAAAGAGAAAAGAGACAGTATTAAGACAGAAGACCGTTAATTTGATTAAAATGTCTCAAAGCTTTCCATGTGCCACTCATTCACAAGCTACTTCTACGCATTACTGCAGACTGCAACTACAGTCTATATTCCGAACTACAATAAACCACAAATGATTTAACACTGTTTTATCTCTGACCAAAAAGATGAGCTTTATACCAGCTGGGGTGTACTTTAATCGGCAAGCAAACATTTTCGCTTCAGGACTGTGAAGCAGGAGCTTTGTTATAAGATCTCTGGTAATCAGCATCCATGTTCAGATACCGTCTTCTCCTTTTTCTCAAGCTTTGAAGAGTAGGTTTCACAAGTATTAAAGCACATGAATCGGCATTTTACAGTTTGCAGAATATCGTGTTTTAAGCCATAGTCTGCATACAATAAAGCAGATGCTTTCTATGTTTATTTTTACAAGCAGAAATGGTAAAATATCCGAGACAGCATCACTGTGATGCTTAGCTGAACTGTCTGCTGGTCATGCTTCCGTTTATGAGAACACTTTTTCTACAATATGCTTTTCATCCTACTTAAGTGTTCTTCTTAGTAATCTGAAGCGTATGATGTACTCTTACAACTGTTATTAAAAATAAGCTATCTATATTCCCATGGTTACCACAAAAATCACTTGGATGGAATGCTGCTTGGTGAGTAGCTTTGTATTTCATACGCACCTGTGGCCAACAAGCAAAAAAACCACTCATGGAACAAATGACTAAAAGAGGAAATACGTGATACTAGCCCGGAGCAAAAATAATCTGTAGAAGACAAAACACGTTATCTTCCATGTACTAAAAAGATCTGCTAGGTACTTCTGGGCTAACCACAAAGATTTCATTAAAAAAAAGGTTACTTAAAAGTATTAACAATTGTAAATAGTTACCTTGCCAACAAGCTCCAACTACTAGCTGCGTTTCTATCTTTGAAGGGTGAAGTGGGTAATCTTCAGTCACTGGGAAAGGATCATATGACACACCGTCTACATAAAGAGTTACTGCAGGAAATTCAACATTGAGGACATAATGATGCCACTCTTTGTCACACACCTGAGTAAAGAAGTTTTAAAAATTCTACTTCAATATTTTTTTTTTTAAATTACAGTTGAATAACTGATCTGATGCACATTTTGCATACACATGCATGCAGATATACCGACAACCTATAAGCCTGTACAGACATACTTTATGTACACACATGGCATGCACCTAGAAATGGCAAACCAACTGTCAAATATTTATAAATAGTTTTTTCCTTCTGTTGCCAATATAGGAATCTGCACGTATTCCCGCTCCTTTAATTTTTATAACATCTAATATAATAAATCAGGTATTTTTATAATATCTAATAACAGCATATTTCAATTTAGAAATACATATCTACATGCAAGCACATTCTTAAATACTGTTGACAAAGGACCTGTATTTGCTGAGAGGGACTGCTTAGAGAAAAACGTGACCATTTTGAATAGAAAAAAGCCTTCCATGGCAGAATTATTTATAACAAAGGCTGATTAGTTTTTGGAAAGCAACAATCTTCCCATAAGAACACATATGGACATTCTACCATTAAAACACTATACACTGCCCTGCACAGAAACCAGGATATAGTTAGGTATGCAAGAAAGCAACTCTTTCTTTAGGTAACTGGCAAAACAGACCTGTAATAGTAACCTAAAGCAACTACAAGAACCATTATAAATTTACAGATATACAAGGTTACTTTATCACTCGGATCCAGAGGGCTAGAAAAGCACACAAACTATTTAGTCCTTTCTTCTCACTCTTCATGATCATAAACATAATGCATTCATAGAAGTAAGTTCTGCAGATCTTAGTAGGACCAAAGTGAAGATTAGTTACTACAGCCTTCACTTTCAAATCTAAAATAATTAACAATACATGACTGAAAGAATACAAACAGGCAACTCCTCCCTCTAAATAGGAAGCAGAAAGTACCAGCATCCCTCAGAGGCCGATTAGCTCTATTTTTGTGGAATAAAATCTAATTAAGAAAACTGATTTGTAGCTACTGCTTGCACTGTGTAATATGTCACAAATTTTATTTCAGTGTGAAAAAGGATTAAGATAACTTCTTCTGTTATCCTATTAACACTTTGATCTACAAAAACGTCACATGCTCAGAAGTACTTTAATGACATAAACAAACCGGAATACTTCCTATTTTCTCATGCACGTTACCTTATAGTATATGTAGTGAAGATAACTGACATCACAGCTCAAAGACTGACACTGTATTTTCACACGTAAATCCACATTTTCCTACCTTTCAGGACAATCACTTGTACTTTATTTCATGAGTATCCCACTGGGTTTAATAAAACCACTAATGCAGCACTTTATATTCAAGATGAAAAGGTACAGCTGAATCTCTTTGACACTTGATCACAAATAAAATAAGTATTGTTGGGTTCTATAAAACACAAGATCAGGAGTCTGGAGTTGCAAGAAGTATTTATTAATAATTATACTATCAGGGAGTTTAGTCTCAGATGGTTTTCACTGCATTCCAACATCCTGCCAACTCTCCTTCCAAACTTACTTGATTTAGTTTCCAGTGAAATTCAGCAGGTTTGTATGTTTTTCCCTCTGAAGCATCTTGGCGGAAGAGGAAAACAAGCCGGCAGTTATGTACATACAGCGTGTAGTGGTGTCGGTTCATATCTGCACAAGAGTTTTAATTAACATTATTATTTTCTGTAAACCTTAAGAACTCCACAAAATTCACCTGTTCTGTAGTTTCATACTTAAGTCCCCAAGTAACTGATAGGAAGAAACAAATGTAGAAGTAAATCGGGCACGTTAAGTAGAAGTTAGGGCAAACATTTCTGAAGAACCCATGAGTAACACACTGTAAAACAGACAGGTCTACCTCCAAATCCAATCTAAACCCAGGCATAGGACTGAAGACTTACAGAGACAAACCTGGCAGCAGGAGAAAAAGAGCTCTATTTCCAAATGGAAGAGCTTTTTTGTTACGAATTACTGGCTTCTGCCACATCTCATTACTGTTTTGGAACGTGTACACAGGTGGACATGCTTTCCTAAGAGAAAACTATATAGTCGTAGCTCTAAAGGATTTATCATTTAAAATAAATACAAAAGGTGAGACGCTAGAGAGACAGGTAAGAACAAGGAAAAGAAACATTTTAGCTACATCATCCATTCCATGGCATGGATGAGTCAAGAAAGGAGGGAATGAAAAAAATACCCAGATCATGTCATTCTTTCAGCCTGACAGCATTAAATCTGACTGTATCGTTCCAGTGCAATATATTCAAAATTGCCTCCCTCCAACAAACCTAGTTCCAGTCTTTCAATATTGCATAACGTACCACTGAAATGAAGGCAAATTACATTTATCTTGCCAGAAACTATCTGTCCCAAAATTATACGGTTAGATCAAATCAAGAAAAAAAAGGAAAACTTGTATGGAAGGTCTGCTGCCCTTGCACTTTAAAACAGGAAACATTTTTTTTAATTTGCCTTTTTACTCCAGTTCACTTACTCCCACGAATCCAGACTTCTGGGTTTTGATTAAGAGGAATTGGTGAAGGTAGGGAAAAGCGAATATTTGTACCTGGTTCTGAATGACAGTCACTTTTCTCCTGTTCAAAGAAATGCTTTCAGGACATTACAAATACTGTTATATCTTTCTTATTTTCAAATAAAATTTAAAGTATACTCAGCTTAGTTTCCTTTGAAAAACCTAGCAGCATTTTAAATAAAGTATCTTTTTAATACACTAAACAAATCCACTGCTCCAGCTAACAAAGACAAGGATTCTTTTACCCCCATTAGACAGCAATTATGGAAACAGGGTTATCAGATTTCCTTCTTATTAATAGCATCTTCAAAATGATTGTGTCTGTAGCATTCACAGAGACTGAAATTATGCACAGGGTGAAAAAAAAACTTCATCACTGGAGAAAGAGAAATTATCTCCTCCTAGAAAAAAAAAAGATAAAGTAGCAAATGCTGTCACTAAACCTGATATATGTATCTTAACGATTTTAGCCAGTATCAAGAATAAGGCTATCTTTGGAGATGCAAAATTGAGACTGCATTGTCAGAGTAAGTCATCTACCACGGCAAAAAGAAAACACGTAACGTAAATTGAAACAGAATTAGAAAAACAAGTCTGCCTAATCTGAAGCTAGATAATCCAAGGCCATGCCTATAGGTAAGCATAATAAAGAGCGACTTTTACAGTCCACTTAATTTCACTTCCAAGAAAAACCTAACCTAAAGAAAAAAACCTTAAAGTTCTCAGCACATAAAACCAAAAAAAACCCAAGAGCGAGACTGTTTATATTTGAACTATTGACGAACCTGTCTTGTCTGAATTGCACAGAATTGTCTCCTTCTCTTTGGTTCCAGCCCCATGCCTCATCCATACCGAAATCATGAAGGGCTCTTTTAGATTGACTGTGACAACGCCATCTGGAATCTTCACAGCTTGTGTGCCGTTAAATTCAAAGACCTGGTCACTGTCATGACCATTATCAGTAGGAAGTCCTATTGTCCAGTTAGCAGCACTACTTGGAGGGGGAAGTAGCTCAGCTGTGCCAGAAGCAGCACCTACAATAAAAATGCTCAAATGAAAATCGGTAGAAACAAAAAAGACCACCACTAGTTTCAAACCACACTGTTTTTCTGAGCACTGATTTTTCAGCACCAACTGTCATAATTATTGACTACCATCACGCATCAAGCAATTCTCCTTTTAAATAACGTGGCACTAATAATAGACATCTCATATCACAATGACTTCCATAGATTTAACTTCTGGGTAGACAAATGATTTCATTGAAATTGTTTCGCTTACTATCTCTACAGCCGTAGAACCTTATTTTGCCTCTATCTCAGGAACCATTACATTAATACCACTTGTCCCTCTTAGCCCATCAACATGCTGCCTTTCTCTTGACATTACGCTAAGCGTAAGACTAACATCCATCCAGTTGAAGAGGGTTGCATAAGCATCCCCTCCCAGATCACTTTCTAATAATATCATAGTCAGGAGCAATGATACCCAGCAGCAGGTACTCAGCTTGCTGTTTTTTCCCCACTTCAAGCCTAAATTATTAATGTCGCAGCGACCTCATCAGGGAATAGCTTAGGAATTGCCTGGGTCTCTAGGCTTACACCATATTCACACTTTCAACTAACTTCAACTGAAGCTGAAGATATAAATCATCAGTGATAATTTCTCCTGTAATCCCAATTCTTCCATACTGGCTACAAAGGATTCAGAAACTTTTTATCAGACCTTTAACTGCAGCATACGTAGATGCCAAGGTGCCCTTTATTCCTCGGACAAGCACAGTATAAATTTAACTGATGTAAGTAAACTGTTTCTGTCCAAACCACACTTCCTCAATTTTCTCATCTACTTTTCACCATGTGTTCCTACGATTGCATCCTTCACATCCATCAGGCCTCAGAAAAACAGAGAGATTTTAAAGGCTATACCCTTCCACACATATAACATTCTTTCAGCTCTTGAACACGGATCTGATGTTATCAGTCTATACAAGCTAGTGCAGAGGCAGAAGAAAGAGATTCTTTACTGCATTTGAGAATTATTTTAAAAGTAACCTTCAGCCAATTTCATGCCTTTTATCGCCTGCCAGGAAAAAAGCTTGGAGGAAACTACATGCAAATGAAGACTGTATCTACTCATTGATTTATGATATAACATAATCACATAATATTGAAAGAAAAACTAACAAGCAAGAGAGACTACTTTACTTTAACAAATGCATTCTTACCACAGAGTCTGTGAATGGATTTCTCAGAGTAGGTGTCTCTATCACAGCCTTTACCAATATGATTGGTTTCTAGTTCAACTGTTGCTTGAATTGAAGTTATTGGCTCATCACATGTCTCCAAACGCATACTGGGGAAGAGAGCTAATGAACCAGTACCAGGCTCATATTCTATTCTTTTGCTCCAACCTGTATATTTATCCAAAGAAACAATATTAAAAATCTCTCATGTTTAACTGGGGGTACTGGAAAATGCTAAAAGCAGATAGGAAGGAGATCAAACTAACCTTGCCAGCCAGGCTTGCATGTAGGCTTAATGCTAATTTTAACCAACACATCCTCAGCAGCTCTCTTCTTCCCACAGTCATACGCTGTTACTGTCAGTTTATACTGATGTTCCTTAGCATAGTTTAACTTTTCTGTGTTTTTTATATAACCTGACACACACACACAAAAAAAAAGCCGCAATAATCAAGACATCAGTATCCACTCATTTCTCAGGGTCACTGCCACATTAAATGCATTCAGGTACCACCTATGTACTTCATACAGGTACCAAGACTTTAACAGACACACCTGCCAGTGAATTAACCCTTCACTATTTGGCTTTTCAATGGCAGACATCAGCCCCAGATCCTTAAAAATTATATAAATCCAGAGATGAGCACACACACACAGAACAGCAGGTATATACTTATCAGGCTCTTAACAGTATATTACCCAAAATGAAACTGTTCATGGGTGGTAAGTGATACATTCGTTGTATGGCATGTGCCAGGATTCTCTACCTTTTTTGAAATTTGCACATCCATGAAAATTATCCATTGGCAATGTGGATCCCCCACAAACTCAAACTAAAGTCCACTAAAAACTGTTTCACTTTGCTTAATCAGCTTGCTTGAACCCCTAGAAGTAGTCTGAAGGGTCCACAGGTCACCAGCAGAAAGGCAATGACCTAAACAAATCACTACACTTCAAAACCAATAACCATAATACCATAATCTCCAGAGCCACATATGAGCATGCCAATAGTGAAAAGCACACAGATGGAATCCCATTTTTGAAATCTAATTAGCAAAAGCTAACCTAATACAGAATAGAAAACTACAGGAAAAAGAAAAATAGCCTACCAAGAGTTGGTTTAAAAGATAATACAGCTACCATACTTCCTCTAATTTGAAAAGCATTTTACAAGAGACAACACACCTGCAACACACCATCTGCTCCTTACGTCAGTAGACAGCACATGGCATTGGCATTGAAAGACATCTCGCTTTTCATTATCAATTCAAACTGCTGAAGTGAACACCTCCGTTTAACTATGTTGTAGGAAAGGGTTAAAACAGGGTTGCTGTAGTTTTCTGCTGACCAGGTCTGAAGTCCTATTCTTAGGGCAGCAAATCATAGTAATTCCCACTCCATCGTGCATCGCATTCTTACCGTCTTTGTCAATAGCAAAAGGTACATCCGGAGTTACAATTTCATAATTGCAAATCTGGCTGAACTGAGGTGAACAATCTGCATCCACTGCTTCCACTTTCAGGACGTTGTCATACCTCTTCCCTTCAATAACTGTTGCCTTGTATGACTTCTCTTTGAACACAGGAGCATACTCATTAACATCGTTCACCTGAATATGCACTGTTGCTCTGGAAGTAAAACAGAAAGGTCAGTTTATCCTAGATACTGCAAAACTCTGATTCATGCCAGGAATCTGCTAAACCAGCTCCCTCTTTTGCAGATAAAGCTATCCTTCAGAACTTAAGCTCCCGAAAAGAAGTGACCAATGACTAACAAAACTAACAATCTGAACTACGCCTAACTAGGAAAGCAGATGATGTTTTTCCAGTGTGTTGCCATATAATTCAGTGTAGTTCTATGTTATTGCTTACTATTGCTGCTTATTTCAAATAAAATTCAAACCCTTGTACTGCAACTATTAAATTGCTTCTATTTTACGGAAATACAACAAAACATAGCTGCGACAATATCGCTTTTTACTTCTGTTAAAACTGTGCAATCCTTCTAGTCTTTCCTGCTGTCAGAGTATTTGATATAAACACCCAATTTTTACTTCACATGAACAAGAATGACAGTTAAGACTGGTCTTAGACTAAGAGCTCAGTCAAGTGCATTTGATTAGCGTTCTTTTGTTAACAAAGTACTGAGCTGTGTAAGTCAGTGAAAACTGGCTTATTCCTTGGATGTAGGAATGAGAGATCAGACAACATAGATGGAAGAGTCATAGTAGTGGAGGATACACTTCAACACATCACACAGCTAGCTAGATAATCCTAAACAGACTGAATGTTGAATTCTGTCCTTTCATGCTTGTCACTGATTGCTGGTATATACAGAATAGGAAAATAATGTAGTTTCTGTCAATGACCAAGGAGAAAAGGCGAATAATGAAAAGCATCTGGAAGATAAACTAATAAAGAATTCAATCACTACAGTCCTTCCATAAACCCAAAAGTTTTCCAATGCTTATGCTAAAAAAAAAAAAAAAGGAATCTTTAAGGTTTTATTTTATCCTATGTGCTAAATAAATGCTACAAAAAATGGCTTTCTGTACCAAACACACTTTATATTCCTGACTTTAAGAGCTAAACTCCAAGACAGTTAAAAGCCACAAAAAAACCTAACAGACAGCCATGGGTAAGGGACATTTCAACAGTGGTTTGTAGGTGCAGCAGGTCTTGGAAATCCATCATTCTGCTGTGGGAAAAGAAGAGTTGCAAAGCATGCTGCTAGATCTCTACTGGTTCATTACACAGCCATGAATTTGGATAACTGTAATTTTTACTAGACCCATCCGAAGAAAGTTTATATCTCAATTAATGAGCACAAGTAGAAAAATACAGGTAAGTTCTACAGTGCAGAGAAGGAACTGTACACTATCAAACCGAACAAAGAACATAACTCCAGCCAACCCAACAAAACATTTGTTGCCATCTTTTTCTTTAAAATCTTTCTTCAAAAGTCAAATTGAATATCAAATAGAGTTTAAGGGCATATCTATTTTTCCTACATGCCATCTTTAAGGAGATAACTTTCTGCTGCCTATTTGAAGCCTACAGCTATAGAGGAACAAGGTTGTATTTGTCACCAAGATGACTGCCACTAGCCTATTCCTCATCTTATTTATACTCCTCTTTGCTTCACACAAACGGTACTCTTCCACATGCTCTGCAGATGTTTACACCAGGGTGTTAAAACAGTTATTTTCAAGTGGATTTTCTAGAGAGCATTGTGGTTTTTTCTGCAGATAAAGATTAGCTAAAGATTGCTTTGTTCCCATTCTTTAATCTAGGCAGGGATGAACATTATGCTATTGATCTTGCTTTTTTTGGTGAGGCTGTCTGGAAATGAGAACAACATGTACTCTTTTCCATTTTGTCAGGTTTAATACAGATTGACTTCTCAAACCAGTTTTTCGTTTTTAGAAACTGAATTCTGAAACAACGTCCAGGCTTGGTATCCCATGCAAACTCTTGGTATCAACTCAAGTCAGATTTTAACTATATCAACAGTTTTCCTGCTTCTATCCCCACACTATTTGCTAATGTAAATTTAGAGACATCAAGGGACAAAGCAGTATCATCCAGAATACGGCCAAAGAGATGTCAAAACAGTTCCTGTCCATTTTGCTGTTATTTGTATTATCATTATATGAAAATCTTCCAGTATCAACACTTGGTTTACATTTACTCTAAATGTACAGACCATAAATCACCATGAGCAGGAGATCACTTGAAAGCAAACTTCCTCTCGGCCCACCACAGATTTACTTACTTGTGGGATTTTTTTGCATTCGCTCCATCTGGTCCCTTCCCGCAGTCGTAGGCCTGTATGGTGAATGTGTAGTCCTTCTGTAGTTCACAGTCAAGCTTTTCTTTCGAGCGTATTATTCCCTCACCAGTGGATTTATCCACTACCACTGCTTCAAAGGGAACATTTTGCCCATGAATTTTAAATCCACAAATCTCACCTACAGATTCAAAGTAAGAGAGGTTAGAACTGGTCAAAATTATTACACATTTTTAAAATAAATGACCAAATATTTTGCAGCCAAGGGTTTGTGAGGGTCTGTGGACAAAGCAAGAGCATTGTGCTTTAAAATGGGTGATTTCTGGGAACTTTAGTAAAAAGAAGCATACGTCTGCCTTCCAAGCAACTTGTTTAATTTGCATCCATTCATGCAGGAATACAAAAGAGAAAAAGAGAAATGTAGACAGGCATTTCACAGGAGTACTTGAGATAGCTCTAGGGTAAGAGTAGATCTTATGAGAGCATACAGCCAAGGCCACTGGTAATATCTTCTATGCCAAGCTACTGGGAATAGCTGGGCAGCTTGTTTATTTTGACCAGAGCAAAAGGTTAAAATTCACAGTTACAAGTCAAGGGACAAAAAAGCTTCAAGTACAGGTTCAGCACCATAATTACAGAAATTCTGTCAACAGATCAATGAACAAAGTCTTCCTGTGCAATGTACCTGGCTAAAATTAGGGAATCAAAATAAACTACTGAATGAGAAAGGTAGAAATACCAACTTCTCAGGCATCCATTTCAACAGCTATCTACTAATATGACCAAATATGTTAGTCAAGGAAGCTCTCACATGGCACGATTTAGTAGGCTTTCCTTTCTATTCAAACCCTTCATCCTAACAAACTTGCAAGAGAAGTCCCTAGCACATCACTTTAAAACACATCTAAGCCTCAGGTTACACTACGAGACCTCTTGCTGGCACAGCCAGGTCAATCTGTCAGCACGTTACGCGGCGTGAGCCCAGCACACCCAGCGGTGCTAACAAAAGCCGCTCAACAAACAGTTTGATCACCTACACTGTGCTTTGACCTGTATAACTTCTTATGTTTTGAAGGTGATTTTCTTACACCAACAGAAACCACTATTTTGCTATCATAGTTGCAGTGGTATCGTAGTACCAAGAATGCACTCCTACTGTAAACATGTCTAGAGGTATTCAAAAGAAGGTATTTGATTTGGATTTTGAACTACTGAGGTACGTACTGAAGGAAGTGCACCGCAGGGAAGGTGTTATAATGCTTCGGCAGTTAAATATTACTTTACAAAGCATGTGAAAAAACTTAAAGAAGTCCCAAAGAAGTAAGCTATCCGTGAAAATACCACAAAACGCTACATTCCCCCAAACCAACTTCTTCAGTGTCCATACAACGTACAGCAATCCCAAATGGTTCAAATGGATGTCTGATTTACAGATATTTCTAACCAAGGGTTTGGTTACATAACAGTTTTTATCAATATATTTTAAAATAGAAAAAAACTGGGAGAATAAATGGGACAAAAGAGCATGACAGGATCTTCTGTTTAAGTGCTGATTCCCCATTTCATAACCAAAGTTAGTAGGTTAATATTCATAAAAGGGATAGAAAGAACCCTTTATCACCTTCTTTGGTGACTGTCACCTCAAAACTCTCTAAAGGGAGAAAAGATAAACCCAAGTCAGTAACAGGAAAGGTTGAAAGGGAGCAAATAAGGAAAAGGCAAAGATGCAGACATTACACAGAAAAGCTTTGGAAAAATTGTATTTTAATATTCCAGTGGTGATTTGCTGTAAACTGTTGCAATTTTAGGGTTTTAGTTATGTTAAATATGATTTAATCTTTTAACTCCAGGTTGTCATTTGTAGAATTTTGAAGTATTTAATAAGTTTATCAAAAGGGTTTTTTCTTTTTTTTCTTTTTCTTTATAACACCAACTGTTGGACAAAAGTTGTTTTCAAAATTCCATGTTGATGAAGAACTATCCATAAAGTAGAATTTATTTATACTATTCTATTTAAAGAAGACATGTTAAGTAATTTAAACAAGCTTTTATCTATTATATTGAAACTACCATGTTTCTAGAATTAAAAAACTTCACACTCCCCTTTTGAGTTCCAGAACAAAAAATATTTTTTTTAAATAGTCATGGGATTTTTGTGTTTCCACATAAATTTTTATCGGTCTAGGTTATATAACACCTCGCATTTGCAAATTTTAAATTCTTCACACTCAACTTGACAGTATTGCCATAATTCATAATTTAAAAATATACACATTAAATTGTGATCTGAATGAACATAAAAGTTTTAATGTAAGAAATGGGGGTAGGGGGAGCTCTGTATTTTCCTAGCAGCATATTGCCTTTCCAGGTTAAACAAGCCACCAACAGCTTCTATCATTTTGTTCTACTGCTCAAAATACTGTAATGATGGACAGAAGAGATTCAGGTACTCAAATATATCCATCTACGAGTACTGAGGATGCCCTACAGCAGCCTGCCTTGTCCTCTCCAGCCGCTCTGGAGATGTACAGGCTTCCACAGTGCCCTGGAGCTTCCACCCTTATGGAGAGCTCTCATATATAACTGAGTTTTACAATGGTTTTAGATGACTGGGATAGGCACCTGCAACGGTTTCACTGTTATAATGAAAAGACAGTTAACCCTGTTCTCCACTCCCCTGGAAATCATCATTTGTTAAACCCCAAAACTATCACCTTTTACATATTAGCCAGCATATCAATTATTTCTTCCTGATTACCATCACCTCTGACCTGAATTCCAGTACAACAAAGCAGACCTGTACCCTTAAAAACACTTCTAGTAGATCTCCTGTTAATTCTCACACATTTCAAACAACTTGCAGTAATGGAGTTATCCAAGTCTCCATTCTAGAGTGGCCTTAAAAAGAGATCAGGCACTACAGTTAGAGAAATATTTTTCTTACTACAGGGTAATACTGAAGCAGAAACAGAATTAAGGAAAATGACCTTATAATGTATTATGCTTTCTAGTTCTTCATTTTAAAAGGAGCCCATTTCTGAAACAGCTCTCAATAGGTTCTCCCTGAAACTCACTTCAGGTAATCCCTAGATTTATAATCGGTTCTTTATTTTATTGCACCAAGCATGCTTCCTCTTGTGGCACCCACATAATTTATTTCAGTCTATTCTTACACAGGATATAAATATAATCCCAGATTTTAATGTGTTTTGGCAATAGGATCATTCAAGAAAATTTTACACTGCTTAAATTCGTGGTTGACACCACTGATTAGCCAAAAGTGACATGCCAACTGGAAGCTTTTAAATAGTCCACATCTCCTATTCCTGTACTCCCACCTCCCTACTCCCTTCCAGTGACTCCAACCTTGAGAGTCAAGCGTTGTGTGTCAAACATTAAGGCTACAGGAGAAAAATAAATGGAAGGGAACATTAAAGCAGAAAGGCTGATAATGGAGAGAAGAGGGAGTAGTATATTAATGTGGCAATTCCCTTTCTCCCAAATTGGTAGGCTGTTTAAAAACTGGTCAGTTCTTTATCATCTCAAGTGACCTTTACCTCTGGCACCAACCCCAATTTGGCTGCTAGGAAGTTCAGGCATTATATCTTTGGCTCCTGAGCATAAGACATAAATAAGCTCTCCGGTAAATATCCATGTGTCTCCAGATGCTTTTTAAGGTGTAAAGCTTCAGTTCGAGGTGTACTATAGCTCAATTCCTGCCAGATGTTTTTCAGAACAATAACTGACCCGATACAATCATATTTTCCACTTCACACACTAGTAAGATTAACAAAAAGCCCTTTCATTACTACATAGACAAGGTTCTGGTGACTGAAAAAGTTATAATGCATAAGAACTACGGTGTTACTTATAAATGCTTTACATAAGCGGACACAAAGCTCTCAACCTAACAGGCTTTTTAAGTTCCCTTTCTCAAAAAGTCTCTGCAATGGAGAGCGTCAAAAAGGAATAACTCTCTAAAGTACAAAATATATCAGAAATTAAAGCTCCCCCTCCTTTCTCAAAAACATATTACAGACTGTTACAGAGCTGTTTCAAGACAAATAGGACAATTTACAGATTAATGTTCCCATACACAAATGATACTCATTTTCATCTCAGTTATGAAACGCACATATTTATATAGTACAGGTAAGGCTCTTCTGTGATTATAGAATTCCTGGCCGTGAATTATTTTTATTGCCAGTAAGTAAGCTTAGTCCCATACCATGCTCCCTAAGGTTTCATTCTATGTCATATGTGCTTGATGTTTTTTCTCACTTCATTCTGAAATTGAGATACATCACTGAAATAAATGTCTACCTCTCCTACTCTTAGAATAGAACGATGATCAATCTGTAAATTAGTTTATATTTGATATACTGGAAACTGTTCAGCTAAATAAACTGTAACTAGGATAGCACTTCACAGCGTTTTCACTCAGCTGTAATTACAGCTGAGAAAAGATTTCATTTTACAGATAACACAGGTTTGTGAAACTTCTGTTAACCAGAAAACATACAGTAAACCTGTATCCTAAAGGCATTCTGTATTTCTCCTTTCTAGTATAGCACAATCAACTGACAGTGAGGATTTGGTAGAATTTTAAAGTTTTGTTGATTTTTCCTGTTTTATCTCTTTCTGTACTGTTATGCTATAACGATGTAAAATACTTAATTATATAGTTATAAGAAAGTTCATAAGACATTTAAACTGGACATACAGCATTTGACTAGACACTCTTCAGACTTTGGAGTCAGCTCTCCCTCTACATTTCCATTCCACAGAAGGAGAGGCAGTTATGTTCTGCCAGCTCCAACCAAGCAGGAGACTACATGAGGATCACGGAAAGCCTTCAGGAAAGTCTCCCATTTCCATACATGTAGAATGTCTCCTAAACAAGTGTTTCTTAGTATCATACAAAACTGTTAAAAAGCAAACCAATTTTGAATTTCCTAATTAGCGATAACTCCATTTCAGTTTGTATTTGCATGCATGATGAGGTACAAAACAAAATGTCATCTCATGCATGCCTTAAATTTGATGCAAAAATGGCTGAAACACCACTGCAACAAAAGTTCCTCTTAGGTTTGCTAACCGGCTGTGCAATTAAATCACTCGCTGGATGCGACACGATCAAAATCTTTATCTGTTTGATTACACAGCGTCATTCATCATCTCGACATACAGTTCTTGACAACCATCACCCAGCCGAGCGCCGCATTACACACCGGCCTGCTGCAGACAGGACGTCAGCACCGCTCCCGGCCCTGAACAAACACGGCATCAGCACTCGCCCGCTGCAACGGGTGAACCCCGCACGCCTCCGGGGAGAGGCTGGCAGAAAGGCTCGGTCAAATCTTGTTTTATTTTTTTATTTTTTTAAAAGAATGAATAGAGATTCTGCAAGATCGTTTTCAAAGCTCTATGCATATTCATGCTCCAAGTCAAAAAATTCCTAACCCCCACAAAAATACTTCTTGCATCCCAGATTAGTAAGGGGAAAATAAAGTATTGAGGCTGAGGAGTGGTTTTCTCTAGGGGCGAGGTGGGGGGAGAGGGATTAAAACCCTATTATAGACACATTAAAAAAAAACAAGGAAACATTTCCTTCCACAAGAGAAACATTTCAAACATCTTGCTAGCAAGACTCTGCATTATACTCTCATAACAAAACACATTCAGCTATGCGAAGGCATCCAGATATAATACTGTTTGTTCCAAATGCAATAAAAATTCAGTTTCTTTTTGCATAGTAAAAGGGAAATCCATACTGAGAGCTTCAGACATCAAACTGATCTTAGACACGGATTACTCTAATGTACAACTGAAAATCTAGCTGTCCTTTATTTTATTTTTTCAGCAAAACCATTTAGGGTCAAATTCTAACATGACTCAACTTGTAACGTAGAAAATTTTCACTGAGGAACGAGAATGGTCATTGTCTTCCCAGGCAGATCTGTAACAATCACGGTACAAAAGACTGATTCCATAGGGTCTCCACATGTTGGGCAGTATGGCGAGGCAACCTGGCATGACTATATTCAAAAACCCTTTTCGATAGCGTGCTGTTTCAGATTTAAAACCACACCACAGTTCAGGTACTACAAAGCATGTAAATGAACTAGTTTCAAGATGTTTTGACATACTTAGAATTGAAATAAAGCAAAAACCTCTACTTAAAATATTTTAAACTTGCAGACAGTTCAGAAGTTTCACAGCTCAGCTAGGGGCATAGTTAATTAAAATATCCAACCTTTTGAAGCATGAATAAATTTGGTTTATAAGTAGGAATATACCACTTAGGGTTGAAACAGCCATTTAATCCTCATAACACTTTGTTTTGCTGTGAAAACACGTCACTGATCTAACAGGCTTCTCACACTTAAAACACCCACACAGATGCTGCCGGACAATACCAAAGCTATTCTCCATTCCAGGACACGACTACGGCACCACCAGCTAGAACTGATAACGCTGATTCAACACGTCTCCCACATTTGGTCTCCTCAAAGACAGATTCAAGTATTGTTCCATTTAATGGCAGACAAACACTCTTCTAGATTCCCACAGCACAGTCATTCAAAATGTATGTAATTCAAATCCAACAGAGTCATATCAAGGAAAATTTCATTACAGTGTTAAGCATGCTCTACTCAGAATTTAAGGTAACTATTTTAAATCCATTGTTCTGCTGCTGCTGCTTACAAATCGTTAGTTTTGGAAAGCCAAAATATATAATGTTTATACAGATGTTTAATAAAACCAACTTCCAGTTGGTAAAAATGTTCATTAAATGAAAGCAGGTTTATACATTTTAGATGAACACAATGGAAAAGCAGACTCATTTGAAGAGATGCTTTGACATTGGATTTTCCTCTGCAAATTTGACAATGTATTTGAAGATACTCTGCCAGTACTTTCTTAAAGCTTCATGATATCCAGCACTCAAAAACACTTTACTATTCACCAAGAGGTATAAAACTGCCATTTTCAAAATCTGTTCCAATGCTGCCAAACTAGCAGCGCCTACACTTAAAGCATTTAAGAACTGTAAGAGATGATTCATATTCTCCTAATCACCAAGTACACAAGTCAGCTTTCCAATACCTCTTCTTACTTAACAGATTTTGTGTATCCCAACACAAGCTTCTTCATTTGGAAATGAAAAGGTTTTTAGTTCACAGACAGCAGTTTTATTTCCAGTTAAGACCACTTAACAGCCTCTGCGAAGTGTATCCAATACATGAGAAAGTCTGAATTTCAGAGGTTTACCATTATCTCTGAATCTCCTGAATTTGTAAGGCAGCCTTGGAGATAATTATGATAATGCAACCAAACTGTGCTTCAAGTAACACTTTAAGAAATTGTGACCGAGTTGCCATAATACTGTAGCACACAATGCAGTCAGCACGCTGAACACTTCAAATGGCTGTTAATTTAATCACCCTCTTTTTCTATCACTTCTTCCTTGAAGCCAGGCTAAGCAACATTCACAGAAATGGCTAATGTCACATCTTCTAGGTTTTTTACTAGGATTCTTAACTCTAAAATTTTACTTAACCAAGTAAGCCTCTGCAAGTATCCAATTTAAGCTTGTGTTATCCACCACAACTAATTTAAATACCTGCAGATGCCCAACTGTATTCTTCACACAGTTTTCTAATATTTTGTCAAATAAAAAAGTTCTTTCCATTATACTGCATCCAATGAATGAACACAGTATTCTTAAAACAGTAGTTTCCAGGAAAAAAACCCAAACAACTACTGCAGAAGTTTGTAAGAGAATTGTCACCTGTCAGTCCTATGTTGAAAGTGAAGAATTAACCTACATTTTGCAAGTATCTTGTGTATCATGCTCTATATTCTTTGCTAAAGGAGAAGAAGCCTTTTCTTCAGGTAGGAGAGACCATCCATTTTTTAAAATACCCCAGGCTGCTAAGCAAACTTACCACAGAAATGCAATCTTAATTCTACTAATTACTGTTTTCAATCTATTAAAAGACAAATCAAAAACACTAAGAAAACCAAAAACTGTCTTCAGAATGATAAGAAAGTAATCGTTTCAGAACTCCCACACTGAATGCTGTGAAATGTGCAATCCAGAGGACTGAGGAAAATGTTAGACACTATGCCAAAAAAAATCTGAAAAATTAACATACATGTGAAATTGAAAGAACCATGGAATACCTGCAATAGAGAGTACTCTCTGGTTTGGATATTTGGATACAGCTGTATATTTACAGCTGTAAATAGGAAATAAAACTCTGGTCCACAAACAAACATTTCCTAGGGTCTAAAAGCTAAAAGCTTTGAAACATTATGCTACTGTCAGGGAAATCACACTAAATAACACACAGCATTTGTCCTGAAGAAAGCATTTCCACTTCTTAAAAAAAGACATGCAGATTAATTCTTTACCTGCAAAACGCAGAGGCGCATCTTTGTCCAGGGCTATTAAAGGGGGGTCCAAGAGCACCGTGTTGTCATTTTCCGTAACTATACCATGATAGGTTGTTTCAATCCATGGCTTATGCTTGTTAACTGAAAGGAAAACAAAGTCAAAATGTTTGAAATTGGCTTCTTTAAAAAATGCTTTACAATACCGATTTCAGTATTTTCCTCTTTCATTTTTCTATATCTGAATCAGCATTTTACCGTATTTCAAAAATGGAGACAAAATCCTGGTTAAGTATGTTCAGAAGCATTCAGTGTCCCTGTAAGCTTTCCAAAAGTAACTCAGAGAATCTAAATTAGTCTCTTAACTATGCTGGGATTTTAAGATGCCACTGGAGTGCAATTCAAAACCCTTCTAACAGTGATGGGGAGCTGCTGCCATCAGTTCCAAGGGTGACACCAGAAAAACCTATATTCAGCATCAGACAAAAAAGGACTTGCCAACATGGAACAGAAGGGTTTGTTTACACTCTAATTCTCTACAACTCGAAAAATTTAGGACCCAGTTGGTGGACTACTCTTCAGAATGTGAAAGCATTTTCTAGTTTGAACATTTTGTCTTGTATGGGGTTTTTTATCATCCTGAAGAGAACAGGTGGGAAAGAGATCAAACTTTGGTATCAGCTTTACCAGTCATTTATATGGCATCCGAGGTGAGGGAGGACTCTAGTTCCGCTGGAGCTGGGAAACTATGCAAAATCCAAGCAAGGGGCAGCGAGAGGAGAGGCAATGGAAAAGGGCAAGACACCAGCTTCGCAGTCCCACACCTGGCAACGCAACGCAAGCGTTCCAGGCCCTGCTGGGTTTGGCGGACTTGTACCTTGTACTCTTTAATCCAACATACGCCTGACGCAGATTTCAAACACTACTAGATGGGATCAAAATTTCAGGCCTTCTCTGTCATCTAATAGAAAGCCTTGAAATTCAAGTAAAATACTGCCTACTTTTTATATCACTTATTCAGTAGTTGCTTTAAGAGACTGGGAAACTCCACTAAAACATCACCCATAAAAGCATTCTTAAACTCTCCACAGAAGAACCTGTACACTCATCACTTGAGCGTGTTTAAGATGACCGGTCTTCCTCTGCTGCAAAGGAAGGCAGTATCTTTCCTTGTCAGCTCGCAAAAATAGTTTTTTCTAGTACATCACCAAAGACGCAAGACAAAAATCATCTTATTTACTAGGTTATCATCTACTACATGACAATCCAGTGTGAGAGGGCCTTGATTATTATTTATCTTTATGTTATGCTCTCCAAAGATAAATATAGCTCGCAGTCCACAGAACCAGTATACGTGGTGTAATAAATAATTCTTCTTGGCAGTTGAATATATTGTTTCTCTTGGTCTAGCTCTCTTCATGCTGAGGTTCTATACGCAGTTTCAACTAAATTGTTTTGGGCAATGTTTATCTGCTGCTTAAAAAAACCTCTTACGCTACCACATACTTTTGCTTCTTGAATGAATACTATTTTCCCAGATCTAACTCTGGAACGTTGTATGTATCTAGCTGCTTAGAACCCATGGAAAACATTCATCCAGAGGGCCTGAAAACTGCTCCTTACCAGACAAAACCAAGTCACCTTCAGCAAATGATGTATAGTCAAACATAAGAAATGCTTTGCTAGAGGTTATAACTAACATACCAAACAGCATTCAACAGGTAACATCACCCAGATTGTGGTTTTCATCAGATCAAGTACTTACAACTTCTGAGATAAATGCCTGTGCAACCACAGCAAAGGATATACTACAGCTAGAACACTATTACACGGCTGAGTCCTGCTGTTTCACCTCTCTAAAGAATTATATGAGCAGATTGTCAGAAGAAGCAGAGGTGTAAGGCTAACCTAGACTTTTGAATCCTGTCTCTCCAAAAAACTAAAATGGATTCATGATGTCTGTCATATGCTTACCCAGGGGAATTAAAAACAACGGTGATTAAAAGGACACTTAAACAAATGATTAAAGACAGAGGTAGAGAACTCATACAGGAAACCGTAACACTCTGCCGATATGCTTTCATCTGCAATCTTTTACTGGTTAGCTGCAACAAGCTCCAAGATTGCTAGGATATAATATCTTCATACATAATAATGCAGCAAGAGAGAACTCACAACAAACTATTTTAATGCAAACACTGTTTAACTACCACCGTGTGGTTTTACTCAATACGGCAACACTATCTTTATTGCTTCAATACACTCACATGGGCACGCTTTCAATATTCAGCATACCAAAGAGCCAGCCAAACGTCAACCACATTGTTCTATTTACCCAGAGAAGTACACTGCCGCAGTACTCTCCAAGGAACTCGGCGTTTTAAAACAAAGTTGGTACTGCTCAAAGGGACTAACATATCATTGCTCCCTCGGAGGGGAGGCGCCAGTAACTGCTGAAGTGCGGGTCTCCGATTGAAACACGTCTCTCAGTTCAGATCTGGTCTAAACAAAAGTGTTTCACTAGTACCGCTATGGATGTTAGGAGTTGTGCATCCAGGGCAGTCACACCTCAACCAAACAGATCAGAGTCCTTTCATCCGTTCATCTTAGTCTTTGCAAGGACTGAGTATAAAATACTAGAACATACCTCTGCCAGAAAAAAACTCCAAGGCTTCTGCATGCAGATTACAGTTTATTTTCTTTTAAGCATTGAGAAACTTTCTCCTAATTTAGCAACCTACAGTAAATCCCACTACTGTAGGGCAGGGAGATCTATAAAAGCTTGAAGTACTGTAACCGCGTATGAACAGAATTATGAGTATGCTAAGCATCTGCAGAGCCCAGCGAACCTTCAAACAACAGGCCCAGTTAAAAGCAAAGTCATGTCCTTTTATTGTGCTGTAGACAATAAAATCATAAAGCTTAAACCCCTTTGTGTTTAGAAAGGCTAAAACATCACCAGATCTTAAAACATAAAGCTTGAATCCCTTTTGTGTTTATGAAGGCTAAACATCACTGGATTTTAAAACACCAAACTTACTGCTGAGTATCCAGGAAAGGTCCGTTATCCATATTTGTGATCTACCGACTCTAGCATAACCACATACTGTAAGAAATTACCAAGCTAGCAACCGAAATATGAGGCACAGCTTACCAGCGATACATCACTGCTTCCCTTGAATCAACCATGAAATTGAACCAGGCATTATTCTGATCTCAGCTGGCTTAAATATTATCAAATGTTGGACTGAAAACTATCCTTTCCCATTGTTTTCCTCTTCAATTGTCACAAAACTCCCGAAGTCTACAGCAAAAGTTGTTCAAAGCCAGACTGTTAATTTCAAACCAAAACAGTTGGCCTATTCCAAGCCTGACACTAACAAAGTGCCCTGAGCTGTTAATCTCTTGCCATTTAACTGGGATAAACTACACTGGTTTCCTTGAAATTCAATATTCACACTATTTGTAAGCGCCTCAACCGGAATCTGTTGTAAATCCCAACTAGCATTTAATCTAGTCAAGTGGGGGAAGCTACCCTGGCACAACATAGCAAGCTGACTTCTATTTAGTTTTTAGTGGCCAAAAAAAATTTAAAAAAACAGCTAAGCATACCTCTTTTTCCAGGTAGCAAATTGAACTGCAAAGCTCATGCTAGAGCCTGTACTGCTGCCAAGCAATGATGAACATGCCTCTGCAAGGTGAGCACAAGCCACCTGTCTAACTTGGTTTATCTGAAGATAATTGCTGCTCGACTAGAGGAGAAAAGGGAATTGGTGCCTGATGCGATATACGCCCTGCACACAGGGTTTTAAAATACCATTTGCTGTAGGTAAATGTGCTCAGTTTCTCATGAAGCTGAACAGACCAGCTTTTACTAACGCCAACTGGAACTACTGCTGACTGTTCTGCAGAAAAAGGAACGTACCTCAAAGACAAGATGCTTCACCAAGAGCAATGGCTGAGGCTGCAGAATGCAATCCATCAGATCAACTAGCAGCAATTTTTTCCTGCTGTTTAAAAGAATTAATGAATGTAAATGAATATGTAGGCAGGGCAAGGGGGTTTAGGGCTAGTATGGAAACTTTAATCAAAAGCTATAAGATTAAGACAATCAGAATTAATGCAGTTCTATTATTTGAACGCAAATATATTAAAATTAAATGTACTTATGAAAGCCCTTTCTGAGGACTTGTTCTCTTCTCACAAGCAGCCCGTTCATTTGACTTAAAAGGGATCTGGTACCTACATAACTGAAGATTTAGACACACCTCAACCAGAATGGACTGTAGCTGAAAGTATTTTTTTCCCCTGGATAACTACTTCTAGCCAAGCTACATATCTTTAGAACTAGATCAAGATGATTTATGTCAAAACAAATTCTTAAGAATTAACTGGTAAAACATGTTGAACAAACCCAGTAACAAGTACTACAGTTTGAAAGCTAGACGTTCAATAAAATACTCATTTAAAAAATCCACCTTTGAGACTTCATGAAAAATCCAGAGATTGCATAAAAATTATATTCTCTCTTAATTCAAATGAATTGCACTCAATGAACTGAGTAAACAGTCCTTTACTCCTATCCTGAAGGTCTGACAAAAATTTTCATTACTGTACATATTTTAATTGTCTTCCTCTTGATGTAAGAGGATACAAGCATGCCTTTCAGGGAGACAATAAAATCTCTGAAGTAAGTCTTCTCTTGAATATTCCTAATTTAGCACTGTTCTGATGAAATTTCAAGCAATACCATTAAAAGAACAAGTCTGTGTAGTACATAACCATAGAAAAAAAACAGTTCAGCCAAGGAGTAAAGATCTACACAATAAAATACGCCTTCTCCACCCTGAAAGTAAAGTTTAATAAGAAAGGGTGCAGCATGGCCTGATCATAATGTATGTTCTGTTCCTGCCCTAGACTCAATCAGTCTCCAATTCAAAGCTGCACCTCTATTTCCTATTAGAAAAGGGTGAGGATTAACTGTGTATATAAACAACTTGAAATGTATCAGTAGTAAAGAAAACATTTATTGTATTTGTTTATTTAATTGGGTATTCTACCTTGAAATTCATCAAAAATCATCTTAACAACCAGGTACAAACAATGGGATAAGTGAACACAAGTTTTGCTCAAATGCCGAGTTTCTGGATAGCATGGAAGTTTTCTTATGTATAGTAGGGGTTTCCAAGACAAACTACAATTTCCGTAACCGGGACATGAAAATTGTAGGCACTAACAAAATACACGGGGACAAATCTGCACTAGGAGAGGGATTAGGTAAGGGCATGGGCATCCACTAACATTAACGGGTCCTAGTTGAAGGAAAATCAGGCGGTTGAATTTCATCCCATAATTTCAGATCTCTATCTTGGATTCTTTGCCACAGTTAAGGAGTGCTTTTAATTTGTGCTCTGGAAGCTCGACTGTCATATGCTGGCAGCACAAGGTAATGTTTATAAGATGTCAGGTGGCTACATTTTGAGCCTGTACAATTAAAACTAATTCTCCAAACACCATAATCAAACTAATGGTTGCAGGAATTCAACAGGTTTTACTAAATTATATTTTGCCCAGGGAAAAATCTCCAGTTCATCTCCAGTTACAGAGAGTTTCCTGTTCTACACCAAACCAGTTGCCTAAATGTGATTTCACTTGTACCAAGACACATGGAAGTTTTGCCGTAAGCCTGAAACTAAGGTACGTGCAAGTGACTGATTAGAAACTAGTTGCAATTTTTTTTATTATCCACAACTGCAGCAGAAGAAATGTTCAGAGAGCCAAAGACCTTAGACAGAAGATACACTGACCAAATGTCAATTTGGATAAAAGCCTGGCAGGGAAAACAGCAACACAAAAATATCCCACCACAAAACAGTCTGAATAGGATTAAGGCCACAAAGCCTTAATTTTTTGAAGTCAAATTTAAAATGTTTTAAACTAAACAGAACACTGAAGTAGAAAACATAAGCCTCTAACAGTAAACATTCATTTAATAAATTTCTCTTAAATGTCGCTAATTATAACGGAAGAGTGGAAATCACTTACTTTCTAACTGTTGTCATATTTATAAACTTCACTCCTTGAAAGGGAATCTTATTTACAAAGACAGCAAACCATCTCAGTATAGCCAGCACTTCTGGCTCTGCTTGTTGACTCCATTTAAAAACAGGGAAACCAACTGGGAGCAGTAGCAGCGACCTGTTTTCTTTCTGAATACAAAGCAAGTGAGATGAGACCTAATACTATAAACAAAGGACAGACAGACAGTTCTTCAAAGGCGCTGAGGTTTCTACTAATCCTTTCTAAAGGCTCCTAAAGAATTTAGTCCCTGCTGAAGCCCATGTGAGTCAATCAGTACGAATCAAATAAATCAGAGTGCAAACCAAGATTTACTTAAGACCAAGGCTTCTGACTTACTAAACTCTCCCATGGTTTGAGGTATCACTTCTGTCTTTGATAATAATGCTAATGCTACAAGATGTATGCCCCTTAATATCATAAATAAAATTTCAGAGAGACTTAATACAGCTGAGTAGAATAAGAGATAAGGCTCAGAAAAATGGTAAAAGCGCTTTTTGCTCGGAAAATGTCAATGATTACAGAAGTGTTTTCTCCTCTGCAGAACAGTTTCATAGCCATGAACCACTAGGCTAACAGATACTTAGATTTTCAAGGCAGAAAATGCTGCTTTACCTGGAATACCAGAATTCTAATTTAATCTGCTTGAGGTGAGATGTTCACTTTATGCTGCCCCGTGGCGTGATCTGGGTTTAACCTCAAGCCCTCTAATTTCCACGAGAAATGGAAATCTGTGAGTCTAGCTTCTGTCCTTAAAAAAACCTCCTTGCAATAATCTGAAACTGGTGATTTCAAGTCTGCAGAAACATTAAGGTCTCAAACCAAAGATACATTTACAAGTCTAGAAAAGTTTCTGTTGATAAATTTTCCTGATAACTTGGCACAGACAGCATAATCTGATAATATGGGAGAAGACAACTGGCACAATAGTATTCCAAACACACCAAGTAAACCATATTTGCCCAGACTGTCTCTCCTCCATTTCAACTTCCACAGCAGTGTATTATTTTATATAATATATACAGAAAAAGAGATTAAAATTGTTTGTTTGCATGAACAGATGGCTGTATATCATGCTTTCCCAAGCATTATGCATCATAGAAAGGTCTAGCACTGGTTAATTCTGTCTCTTCTCAGTGGTCTCTTACTTCCACAAATCCTTAGAGGAAAACAACCAACCAACCAACCAACACCAGTCCCCATAAATAGCCAAATTGTCTCCTTCTAATGCTTTCGGGTAGTCTTAAATTTCCTTGCCTCTTAAAAGGAGATAGCAACCTAACCACCAGCCCTGTATCATAAAGGTTGTTCCTGTGTCAAAGAAACATCTGCAGTAAGACTGTGGTAATGAAAAAGTGGTTTGTGGTTTGGATTTAAGACATTCATAGCACCACATAACTTCCTGAAATAATCACAGATCAGCAAACCTTCCTCAAGATAGTATTACTTTGATCAATATCCTTGACAATAAATGACACTAAGGTGAAAGAGGCCTAAGGCAACAGAGGTGTATCGCCCTACCTGGTAACTATGGAAGAAGCAGCCATTAGATGCACTGCCTCCTCGTCCGACTGTCACTCCATTCCATCCCCCATTCAGCTCTGTTGATAAATACCCAATTGCTTCACTCTGACAAACACTATTTTGACTGCACTGCTATCTACTGCTTTTGCACTGTGCTGTTAGTCCAACAAACTCAGAAGTATTTAGGTCAACTTGACCAATTACAAGATGAATTCAATTAAATTACGAGTTCTGCATTAGCTGGACAGGAACATGCCTCTTTAGAACCTGAAACCACTCTTTGCATCCCTTAAAATGGGAAGAGGGTAGGCCAGCTAGCTCACACCTAACTTTTGCATAAGATCACATCCCCCAAAAGCTATTTCCATTTCTTTCCATCATGAAAAAAGAAATCACTTTTCACTCCCCGGTTCCAACCAGAGGAATATGCAGGGTTGGGGAGTGGAACTCACCGCTCCGGTGTAGCCTTTCCAGTCCATTTCTGCACATTACTGAACCAAGCACCCTTTTCACCACTTATAATAAATCTTAGTGATCTCAGTAACAAGGACTTTCAAAGTCACAGACGAAAAAAATGAAGCTGTACTTGAAAAAAATGGAACTGGTAATACAGCACAAAACTGAAAGTTTACCATAAATGCTTCCAAACAACAGGGAAATGAACGTGAGTTGCCCTAGCAGCTTTCCAGGCGTTCTCCAGAGCTTACTTCTCATTAAACGCATCTCTGTGTAGCATTATTAACAGGCCTACCTAGAGTAGCCAAAATGTCGCAAGGACTCAGGCAACTGCACACGCTAAGCCGAACCAGACCTCCAACGGTAACTCAGTTACGTGCCATGAAGTTTAACAGATGAGAACCTGCAGTCCAGCAGTTCTGTAATTAGACTGAAAACAAGCACGGCCCCTAACAAACCGCAGAAGAGCTGACTGACAGAGCTCTCCTGTGTAATGCTACCAAAATTTGCCATTTGTTTCCAAGACCGTATTAGCTTTGAAAATGTTTTTCTGATCTTAGTTTTATTTGTAATTTCAAACGATGGCAAAGCCTAGCTAGCCAATGAAATTGTGCTTCTGTAGTGGTGTGGTAAGCATTGAATTTGATGGTTCTAAGAATACTAGTGAATAGGTCGTACTTAAGAGATCTTACACAGGTAAATTATGGCCACTATCTAAGCAGCTGGCAGACGACTTACTACAGCAGCAGCTTCTCGATCCGATGCACGGAAATTGCACCGAAACGTGTCCTTAATGAGTTGTTTTTGTTCAAGATCAAGAACTTCCTTTCCCTGTATTTGCAAGCCATTTTAAAGCCACGCTTCTAATCTACATTCCAATTAAACACACGATCTCAAATCTCATCATACGATCGGCTAAACCTTGCAGAAATGGCATTCTCAATTCTAGGAGTAACCTTCAGGTAAGGAAGCATTTACAAGCCTCTTACTGAAACCTGCTCCGGAGGAGACCTGCAATGCGTATACTTTTACTCCACAAGATCGATCAATAGCCACAAGGCCAACGTTTAAAAACGCCGTATCGCTTCAGGTTTAGCAAAGCCACCTGCTTTCGCTAGCCACCAAACGAGTATTCTTCACGTAAGCCTGAAGGCGAGGCTCCCCGGGGGCTCTCCCAGGTGTTTTACTCCCCCTTCCCGTTCCGCTGCCCACCGAGGCTCTCCCCCGAGCCCGAACCC